>NC_056616.1:838255-995755 GCF_018340385.1 Cyprinus carpio | reverse complement strand
TGTTGTTGCATCCTATTCTTTGTTGGAGACCCACAAAAAAAGCAGAAAACTGTGAATATTGGTCAAATATTTTGCCATATGGCTTAGTGCTCGATCTGTAGTTATTAATGTTGCATCTTCAAATTCTGCAGAAATCTGCAGTGAGTTTGTGGGTGTCGATTTCATGTAAGCCTGCTATAGCTCATCACACCTTCCCTGACCACGCAACTGATGCAGTGTTTTACTCTCACCTGTATTCAAAGCACAGCACGATCCTTATTTCCTCCACATTGCTTTGTGTTCAGAAGAGAATCCTGAGAGAAACAGAAAGAGAGACACAGATTAATATTATAATGTGATAAACAGCAGCTTTATAGTCTGCTCTGACCTGGATTATAGACCTCTGTGCAGAACAACAACCAGAAAATAATCAAAGATAAATGTCAATCACTCTAGGACAGTTTAATCACAATCAACCTTTCTATATCCCCACACTCAATGGTATTAGCTGCTGTTTTTAGGGACAGATTACATCCCAGACACCCAGTGTAACCCCTCGCAAACAACTGATGCCCTAGTCAACCTTTTCCAGACCTCTGACTATCTGTACGGCTGCACTGTTTTTACCATTTCTTCACTAACTGTATGTAAAAGATGTACACATGGGTCAGAAAAAGTCATGCATACTGAATAAGCAAGCCATTTTCTGATTTTAAATCCACTTGATAATAATTGGAATATCTTAATAATAAGTTTATGTCAATGAATTCTCCAAATAGTTTTTCACATATTGCTTTTATATTTCTTTTACGTAATCGTTCAAAGCGGCAATTAATCGTTCAAAGTCCACTTATGTTATTCTGCACACTTAAGAAATGTTTTTTTTCTTTCTACATGTTATCTTAAGGGTTTTTCCATTGTTTTAGTTTTAGTATAACATTATAATACCATTCATATTTTTAAAAATTGAAAGAAGAAACCAATCCGATTAATTAGTGTTTTCAGCTTGTTTATTTTCATATAAAAATACGGCATGCGGTTGCATCAAACAATGGTATAAACATCATTCAATGTAAATTGTGATAATCGTAATTAATAATCGCAATAACAATTTCAAAGGAATAATCAACAATTATGATTTTTGTCGTAATCGTGCAGCCCTATGTGACATAATGACATTTAGCCTTTTTATGTGACATTTTCAATGTGACAGACACTGATAGCTTTTCTCATACACTAGATTGACAGATATCAACATTATTTGCCTGATAATTTATATAACGAGGTGCGAATACTGCCTGCCTTTTCTGCAATCTGTTTGAGATGACACAGTCTACATAAAACACGCACGCAAAAGCAAAGCACAGATGATAGAAATAAAATTAACCTCCAAGGAGAGCTATATTTAGGACAAACCCATTTTCTTAATTAGGTTCGAACCAACTTGGTATGCAACATGAATTATCAAATTCAATGATTTAAGAGTACAGTAAATTGATCATTTTTAAATGAAAAGCTACTGTTGGAAAGACAATTATTATAGAAAGCAACAACATCTGATCTGTTCTGTAACGCTGAGTTGGCAAGATTTAATAAAAAAAGGGTTGAAACAACCATAAATTAAGATTTGTTCAATATTACAATTACGTCATTTTGTTCCAAGCAACTGCTAGACTCTTGATGAAGAACTCCTACTGTATCTACAACATCTTTATCTCCAAAAACAACAACAACAAAAGAAACCTCAAAAATAAATTGTCTTGTCATTGTAGTTACTATGAATAAATATTATATCATGCTATACTGTATATATTATAGCCTAAATTAGTATTTCACAGAAAATAGCATCACACAACTTTGGTACTACATGATAATATTTTTTAATATACTTTTTTTGTTAACTTTTTATTTATTTATTTTAGGTGAATTCTACCTAAAGTGAGGTATTTACTGTAGCTTAGAACTTGTCCAGCCCAACTGAATTTAGAGCAGGCAATGACATTAAAATGTGACATCATGTCCCTTGTGTCACATAAAAAAAAAAAAAAAAAAAATTGGTGCACTGCCTTAATATCCTTCTATTCACAAAAAAGATAGCAAAACAAGCCGAGGGTTCAGAGACTGTATGTGTGGAGCAGGCAGAGGGAAATCTTTAATTGAGGGTTCTGTTGTATTTTTAGAACAGCTTGGATGCAAACTAGAGGAAGCGCTCGCTCTGTACAACTCACAGAAAGGAAAACCTTTCATTTTCTGTTACACGAGGGCTGTTTAAATCAAGCATTTTGAACTTAATTCTGTAGCCATTTTTAATTCCTTTTTTGAGTTTCTGATTTTTGACTATGCCACTAAATGTTTGTCTTTACCAGTTATGAGGGGGAAAGTGCTACTTAACTAATATGAAAACTACAAAAATTAAAAAAAAAAAAATAGTAAAAACAACAACAAAACAGAACAAAACAAAACTGCTTTAATGTCAACATATAACATAGTGCTAAACAAATAATGTCATTTAATACATCAACTGATAGCCCTAAATATACCCCAATTAAAATAAAGTCCAAATTCTAAATGAAAGAGCACTGACAAAAAATACAAAGAATTTAACTAATTAAAAAAAAAAAATTCAAGCTCAAAATCACACTGGTATTATGCTGTTTATTTTCTCCACATGTTCAGTCTTCCTCGCTCTAGGTCTAGTGAACTCCAAGCATGCACTATACTTTCTTTTTCTATCCTCGATTTGTCTATCTCTATATCATCATGTGGGGTTCTCGTGAAGATGCAGTCCTGAGGCTGTTGTGCATTCACTCTCACACACACACACACACACACACACACACACACACACACACACACAGACGCTTTATATGTTAGAGAGAGGGCAACTCAGACCATAGACAACGGGAGAAAAAAAAGCATCTCACATTCAAGTGAAGGTTATTTACTGACTGATAGTGGCATGGCGGGATATTCACTGCTGAAGACACAAAGCTGCACTGTTGCCTGCGAACAACACATGCCCACACCCGTACAATTGATCGAAAACACAGCAAGACAATTCACAACATGAATTATGCACAAACAACCTCCAGAGAGCAGAGGCATACAGATGTCTTTTGTTTGGGTCTGTATAATGTAAACACTTGACGTAGCTGAGTTTAGCAGGAATAAAGCGTATCATTAAATCCAGTAACACACCGACGTTCTTGGTTGAAGTGAAAATGCTCATTTTAAATCTGGAATAATCTGGTTTATAATTTGTTTTATATCCTACAATTCTGACTTTATAACTAGCAATTATGAGTGTATATAGTCAGACTTGCAAAATGCAAACATTCAGAACTGTGAGATAAAAAGTCGTAGTTACCTTTTTTTTAGTTTCTATTCCGTGGCAGAAACTGCTTCCATAGTAAAGAATGTAAAAGGTTTCTTTTTACAAAGTGTGTGTGTTTTTTTTTAAATACATTTAACATCACTGCACAATAAAAACATAAGAGACACACAAAACACATAATGCCAGTTTCGCAATTTACATAATTAATAGTACAGAAGTTACATACAGTAAATTAGGGGTTATAAAATCCTGCTTTCAACAGATGTTTCTAAATACCTAATATTATTTTCACACACAAGAGAAAAAAAAAAAAAGAAAAAGAAAAGGTGACCACAATTCCAAATAAGGCCTAATATTCTTCCTAGCTACAGCAGTCACCCGTTTCATTATCTTGCGATCTAATAAAAATTTCAACCAATGGTTAATATTTAATGATTGCTTAGTTTTCCAACAGGTTTTTTTTTGTTTGTTTTTTTGGCTAGAATTAGAACAGTTCTACATAATGTGGTGCAACATCCGTAATTGCTCCAAACATAATCCTAACAGAACGAAAATGGTATTTTGTCTTTTTACAAAGTGTTAAGTGTTGATACAGTCACAGACATGTGTCTGTTGGCCGATCAGAGGTGTTTAAGTCATGCGTTTCAGCGGAAGCTCACTGAGTTCTCCACTTTCATGAATACCTTCATAATAATGGACATTATGCACATAAATGATTCGATGTGCATTGTTGTCAGCTTCATGTATTGTATTGTGAGAGCTAAACTCAGTCAGTGAGCTCACAACGAACTTCCATGCGGTTCAATACACAATCGTATCTAAATGTAGGATTGAATTCGAAACTGCACTGACTGACGCTAATAGCCATACCAGTGGAAGGGACAAAGAAAAGTTCAAATACAGCTGTGCGTTAAGTCAAGCCCACATTGCATTTGTGACCTGTAACCATAACAACAGTGTCTAAAGTAAATACCAAAGATGGCAAAGTCTTTTCACATTTCACATAACAAAAGTTCAGTGAAGTGAAATTTCATCCATCAAATCTTAATTTCCAGATGGCAGCTTTTGAGTTGTGCAGCGAAGCATCTGAGTTTTGCCCAGACCACAAAACTAACTGAAGTAGCTCCAGTGGTGGACAGTGACCGGATCCAAACCTTCAGATAAAACAGAGATCATATCTGCTTCTCTGAAAGTTAACGAAACCACACATGAAAAACCCAGAACATGATAGACATGTACGTGCAGCTGCAAAACACACATGCACAGCTCCCTCGCACTGTATGACAGTTATCCAGTTGTCCAGCGCAGTTCTGTTCACACAGCATGGCTTTAAACAGACGTGCCGGTATTCTTTAATGTTATATATCACAATATTGAATATGCGCAATATTGTTACTGTGGGCACTTCTAAATACAGTGAATAATTTTTATTACAAATTATTCAAGTAAGCATTCATGTAGATCGGGGTGCATTCCCTTCAAAAACAAACGTAAACCACTGCGTCTTCAGCAGCTCAGATGTCAGGAGTAAATGACGATTGCTATGTTCATTATTACATCCAACAACTGAACACCTCAATCACTTAGGAGTCATTCTTGTCTACATCTGCTCCGGTGGTGAAACAATGGTGGACTGATGACAGTCACTCAGGGTGGGTCTTAGGTAAGCACCAGTCCAGTCTGTGCTGAAACGCTACTGTCAATCAAACTATTGTGGGAGGGGCCTGTCTGTGTGACCTCACATAGACAGGCATCTAGGATCGGCTCGATTTGAGAAAGGGGAAATGATTTAACAAGATTTAAAAAAAAAAACACTCTGTGGATTTTTATCATTATAGGGTGGTTATGTACACACACTGCCAACACACACTTCAGTTCAAACAGCTTGTAAAAAGTGTATGCCAAAAGTTACCACTGACCTGTTAATGCTAAACCATTAATACTATTAGTTTAAAGTGCTTATCAACATATATTCAGTTAATGCCTAATATTTAGCCAATGTTTTGTATCCAAACAAGCAGCGGTTCAGATGAAGAGGGTGTTTGATAAGAGACAAAACGTGGCTGTGTTTGTGTGCTTCAGCTTTGGCCCTGGGGACTGTGAGGAAGCAAACTGTTCCAGCTAATTGAATTCCTTTAGAAAGTCTGCTTCCCAGACAGCAATCACCATTACACACACACACACACACACACACACACAGTCTCTCTTATAATGACACACCATATCACTAAAGACAGAGTGGCAAAACCATATCCATTTTAATATTTAGAATTTAGGAGGCTTAGCTTCTCACCAAGACATATGATATATTGATCCAGACACAAGGAACACCCTGAACTGCAAGCACATTTGGCCATCAATTGTGTGAATGTGTGTAACTAAACCATGCAGCACAGAAAGACACAGCTGAGCTTCCAGCTCAGAAATTTGTTTTTCAAAAAACAAAAAGCCAAATATTACATCCCCCAAACCTCAATTTTAAACATTAATTCTGAGATAATTACATAGTCAAACTCAATTAAAGGTAACAGCTTGGGTTGTCACAGTTGTTATTAATTAAATATTTATTAATAATATTTTTATTAAAGAAAGGCATGAAAGTAAAGTATTGATCTCTTTTTTTTCTTATTGTTTGATTACTGTAATACCAACAACTCTATAAGCAGGTCTGTTTGGATGGATGTATACTGTGAGGCAAATCAAATTTAACACTGATTATTTTCCCCAATTTGTTTACCGAGGACAAACTAACTGCAAGTTCACATAAAAAGCATCTTAACCAGGAAGTTCATTTAATCATTTCATTTGTGTCACCACACTATACTACTGCTAATAGAACTATTTTAATTCTTGATATTTATGACATCCCTAACTGAGACCAAAGCCTATCATAAGCAGAGTCTTTTTCACAGGAAATTTACATATTTATCCAAATGGTATTTTTACACAGAGCTTCTAAACTTTTTCTGAAAATGATGTCATGAATTATTACAGACATGTTAGCAGACACACTTTGATGGCCTGAAATACAGCACTTACTTAGTTCAAGCAAATTAAACAGTCATGTTTATAGCAAACGGCCTGAAAAACAACATCTGACAGCGCATAAGCTTGTTTAGTTTGGTCAGTGGGACAGCACACTTGATATGCCCTGGGCAAGCATTTCACAGCTGCATTTGAATACTTGTGTAAAGTACGTTTCTGGTCTCAGGCTACAAAGTGGCCAACTGTTGAGTCCCTCTGTGTACTGGCTGATGTTCTCTCTCAAAGAACAGGCACAGGCTCCCTACACAAGGGCCGAGCAGTGCGCCGTGGGCCGTGGTGATATGTGATGACCTCAGCAGAGGCTGGGGGTGGGGCAGCTGAGACGAAAAAGAGCCTGACCCACTCTAGACTTTCCACTGGTCAACCACACACACAGAAAGAACAGCTGGATCAGAAGATGAAGACCTACAAGATCCACTTAATCCTAAAACAAAAAGTACCAACAATCTTGGATTTTTACTTTCTCAGAAGAGTATGCAAGAAAATGAATTCAGTCAAATCCTGGTGGATAAAATCTCAAATCTTGCAATATTTCAAGATGAATGAAACTGAAATGCACTGAGAGCATATACTATATGAGATTTTAGAACTTCTGAAAGATTTTTGTTTTTATTGGTAAGATTTTTGTTGACTAACAACCAAAATTTCAGTCTGTTCCTTACATACACACTATCAGTAATTAAAGTATTACGGTAGTGCTTTTATATATTTTATACATTTTCTTTTAGAAGCTTGACATTCTTGATCAGTTTTTGGGGAAAGTTACTTTTAAAAGTAATGCATTACAATATTGCATTATTGCCTAAAAAAGTAACTAATTATGTTACTTTGTTACTTTTAATGGAAAGTAATGCGTTACGTTTGCGTTACTTTTTAAATCTGGGCAGTGCTTGCTTGTTTATTTTTAACATAAAAATTTCTTTCTTTTACAAATGTAAAAGCCCTTTCACAACAAAACGGAAATGAATACACCTCAGGCTGAAGGAAATGTAAATTCATGTCTGTACAGTAGAGGGCGCAGCTCAAACTAATTGCATGAAGAATATGATGCAGGAGAAGAAAGTTCAACACTATTCAATAACAATAACACAAATGAAACATGAATGTGTCATTTTTGCTTATTAGTATGGTTGAATTGTATCTTCGAAGGTCAGTAGCAAAGACATTGGTTAATAAAATGGGATTAAATACATAAATGATATTTGTCTTTTTTAACATATCTAATGGTTGCAGGTTTGTATAATATTATGAGTTTGCATTTGACTGTTTTTATTCATTTTGAGGAATACTGAAACTTTTTTTGCGCAAGTGAGATGAGTAAATACATGTTCATATTTAGTCTAGAACTACAGTAACATGTTCACACACCGCACCCAACGCCTCTGCACTTACTCCCGATTTCTCCCAACATGGCAACACGAGAGCTGTCAGTCAATATATGGGAAACAAAGTAACTAGCGTTACTTATTTGAAAAAGTAACTCAGCTATTTCCTTTTAAATTAAGAATTAATGTGTTACTTTACTAGATACTTGAAAAAAGTAATCTGATTACGTAACTCGCGTTACTTGTAATGTGTTACCCCCAACACTGCCTATCACAATTTAATATGCAAGGACAATTAAAATAAGCCATTCGTAGGATGATTCTCCTGAAAAGTGTAAACGCTCACACTGGCTCAACCAATGGTGGATGAATTCGTTTGTCGCCCAAGGAAGGACTGGTGGAGCCGTCATTATTTTGGCTTTTCAGGGGTGTTTTCCAAAAGCAAGTTTCCTCGTTACCAACATAGTTCAATGATACTTTCTTTCCCAAAATCATACTTCTAATGAACATTCGTCACGATACCGCAAAGTTGTGTGGTTGGAACTACAGCTCTCCACCTGTGGTTAGAAGCATAGTTTCAGTTTCTTGTTTTGTATAATACGTGGACTTAAATAGATCATGCTCTTGAGCAGACTAAGTAAGCTAACATTCAATATGTACACAATTTTCATCTTATGTCTTTTAGTTTAAGAGAATGCAATTGCCATTTTTGAGGAGCATGCTTCTGCGAATGTGCTCTAGAAACACACAAACTGTTGTCTTTGTTCTGCTCCTTTCCCCAACATGTGACATTTTACCTGCAATATTATAATCAAGTTTCTGACATTTACCTTACACTCTAGAACACGTCTGGATTGCAGGCGGGGGAAGCCAAGGCAATGTCTGATGGCATAAGCACGTCTCTATGAGATGAGCCCCACACAGTATGTCTGCTCTCAGCACAAATCTGACAGAGGGTGAGCAAAACAGGATGAAACGATACTATCTAGAAATAAACAAGATATTTTCACCTCAGCAAACCCTCCTGCTTAAAGTTGCATCCCAGTCAAAACAGCAAGTGAAATATAATCCCGGAATGTTCCAAACATTCGTCTGTGTTTCCACGGTTACCTTTCCAGGCTTCTGCAGACTGATGTTATGACCAGCTGCTTCATTTTTGGACACTAACCATGTAATGCACATTATGGATATGACGTCTTCTATATGCTAAGAATTTTATTTCAGCAAGTAAGCCTCAAGAAGTACTGGATTAATTAATCCATACCAGAAAAAAGTCAAATATTTCAAAATAATTAGTTAATATCAAGCTGGAACATATGAGACCCACTAAGCCTACTTAATTTTTCCAGATGGAAGAGTTAGTGTGTATAACACGTAGGAGGGTAATGGTGGGTTGCTGTGTGAAGGTTCATGAGTGCATCTGATTATGATAGAAAAGAACGAATCAAACAAAGCAAGAATCAAGACTGCCTGGCAGACATACAGACAGGCTGCTTATCTAGTCAGCATTTTTGGGGTTTATGCACCAAAAAAATGCTGTCTAGGTAGGCAGCTCATAATGTTTTGTGACAGAGACACTGAACATTCAAACAGATCCAATTCAAAGTCGCTTTATCCTAAAGAAATGACTACCCAAAAACTACATTTGTGCCATAGTGGCAAACACATATTTTGTAATGGAACACATTCGCATGCAAATGAGATTTCAGAACTGATGAATGCTTTGCCTTGAAATAAAGTGCACAAGTAGTAGTAAGTTAATTAGGTCACACTTTATTTTGAGGCCCAATTCTCGCTATTAACAAACCATTAACTACGACTTTTGCCTAAACTACTGATTTGCTGCTTATTAATAATTAGTGAGGTAGCTGTTAAGTTCAGGTATTGGGTAGGATTAGGGATGTAGAATATGCTCATGCAAAATATGTACTTTCTGATACTAATAAACAGCCAATATGTTAATAAAAAGCTTGCTAATAAGCAACTAGGATTGCTTATACTGAAGTGTACTAATCGTAAATTAGTACATTTACAATTATGTTAGATTGTTCTCACTAAGTTTACTCTGAGTGAAAGCTATTGCTCTTCAAAGGTTACATTAAAAATAAAAGCCAAAGCTTCTGTATATCAAATGTAGAACCATTTAGGGCAAGATGAGTCACAGATCGAAGAAAAAGAGTGATGTTCTAAAACTGGTCGGTCTCGGTGCATTTAACAAACATGAACCAGAACATGGTCTTGAACCCCAATCAGTTAACTATCTAGAACACATTCTGAGTCAGATGAGGACATGATGCTCAAGACTGCTGTCTGCAACTTTTAAGAAGCAGCAGTATTGTTGATCATTATTATAGCTGATGAATCTTTTTTGTTGTTGTTAGAAGAAGAATGCTTTTTTGTAGTCATCATATAGTGGTGCTGTATTTTTTAGTGAAACTGGAAACAAATCTGTGGTTCTAGAGTGATTAGTCAAATGGTGATTAGCCCAAAACATCTATATCCAGAGTGCCCACAAGCAAAGACATAATAAACCAACCAAATAAACAATTGTAATAAAGATTAATGACAATTTGAGCAAGGGATGCTAGGGAGGGACAATCTACAGAGAATCGAACTGGACAAAAATTGTAATAGTCCTACACCTATGTGTGCTAAATGAGTCACTGGCAGCACTCCAGACAGGCTGACCAAGAGGTGGGAGTTTTTCAGAGACTCTTTTTTTTGGAGGTTATGTCAGTAGGAGGTGAAAAGTGTCTTTTAAAGTCGAGAACCATTTAATCAACAGATTAGTTCAAAAACACTTATTCGTTCGGGAGCGAAAGACCACCAAGACCTCTGCTTGAAAACATGCAACACCTGATCCTTTTCTGACTTTTGTTTAGAACTAGTTTTGTTGGAGGAGCAATAATAGGCTAATAGATAAAAGATAAAAGAGAAACTGTCAATCCTGTGTCTGAAATGTAAGTTACTCAGTAACAATTAGATCATTTATATATATATATATATATATATATATATATATATATATATATATATATATATATATATATATATAAAGCATATACATTATGTGTGTGTATTAGTGCTGTCAAACAATTAATCGCGATTATACAAAATTAAAGTTTTTTTGTACATATGTGTGTGTTGTGTATATTTATGTATATATAAATGCACACACATACAGCATATATTTTGAAAATATTTACCTGTATTTACACGTATATTTATATTCATATAATTGATATCAAATATCAATATATTTAATATATAACCTTAGCATACTTTTCTTAAATATGCATGCATGTGTGTGTGTTTATATATACATAAATATACACAATACACACACATATTATGTAAACAAAAACTTTTATTTTGGATGCGATTAATCATTTAACAGCACTAATATATAGTTGACGCAGTTTAAGCAACAATAACCCAGCAGGCGTCAATAAACAAATTTTGCTCTGAGGGTTTGAGCTGAGCTGAAGTGAAGGATGCGGACTGCAGGTTTATGCCGACACAGCAGAATAACTGAGGCGACTAAATATCGACTGCGTCTAAAAATATCAGTCACAGTAAAAGCAATATTGTGTCTGCAGTGTTACAATCACTGCATGCAACAAAAAATCACAGCTGCAGCATACTTAGGGCAAATCCCATGACATAGACTTTTTATTACTATATACATATGAGTATATGAGAAGAATGAGTGCATGAATTGAAATGCATTGGATGGTGAGCAGCACGCTTCCATTTCTATTAAACTACAATAACCAACACAAATAATGCACTTACCCAGATAACAGCCTAAAGTCCTGTCTTGATGTTTTCCATGGTACACAAACCAATCACAAAGATATCCGTGATGGTGTAAAGAATAACAGGCGATCAGGGAACGGCGAGTAAACAGCGGATATTATTCAGCGCTGCGAGCGGCCGGCTAGTGATGATGGCGCAGCGGCGGCGGCAGCATAATGAAACTCAATGGCGCCGCTGCGTTTGGATTGACATCTCCTTCAGCCAAAAGAATGCGTTCAACACGAGCTCGAGCATTTTATTGGCTGAGACGGTTGTCAATCAGCCCCCACCGGGGGTTATAAACAGGGTAGGCGAAGGACTGAACACGCCGGGGCGACTGACACACGTGTCGCTTTATTGACTCCTTATCGAGGGTTTTCAAGCGTAGCGTTGAAAGAAGTTACAGGGAATAGCGGTTCGAAATCGCTCCGTCCATTAAGAAAATCCATCAGATGAGGTTACGCCTCCTGCGTAAACATTTAGCAACAAAACCCTTAATGCATTAATGACTAAAATGAAGTATTGCTTTAAAACTGCAGCCACGCTTATAATAAAGAGAATGTTTTCGTTGGTGCTGACACCATCATCGTCATCATCATTATCATCATCATTATTATCATCAACATCTTTTTTTTTTATATAATTTCCAAAATGTTTTAACTATGTATGTATGTAATGTGAATATCTTTATTATGTTGTAAGTTTTAATAAAAACACAGTAAAGCAGTCGAGGCTATGCTTTAGTGTGATTATAATACTCCACTGTGTCTAATGCATTTAGGCCTAGTCTATATTCATAATAAGAAGTTTCTATGCCATTTTAAACGATAATAATTATAACTACTTATTCCCGAAAATAGCTGTTGTGTGTTGTATGATGTGCTGTGTACGAGTAAGTTAAACAGACAGATTTAGATGTGCTGATGTTTAATGCAGTCTTTCATTATAGGTTCAAGAGCCTTATAAAAGTGATGTTTGGCTCAATGCTTCCATCTGTCGACCAGTCTTCATATTTTAGCCACAATGAAATGGGGTTTAGGTTAGAGGTTAGTATTTTGTTTTAACACTGTAACTGACTGGTCTGATGAGATCTTTAGAATCGGCAGTGTGCTGGGATTTGCACTGAAAACACACACACACACACACACACACACACACACACACACACACACACACACACACACACACACACACACGCACACACACACACGCACGCGCACTTATCTGCTACACTCAAAAAAATAAATTGTTGAATGAACATGATTTATTCGTAGCACCCATTATGCATCTAATCAAATCAAGTAAACTTGCACTGCTTCGAATAATAATTTAGTTACAAATAACAAGAATGAATCATTTAACATAAGTAAATGTGTTATATTCTTATTAATCAGACATATTTCTATTTTTCAAATCAAACAAGTGGCTAGTTGACTTTTTTGAGTATATGCTTGTAGGGATTCTCCATAGGTGTCATGTTTTTCTACTACATTTTCTACTACACTTTTTATCGACATACACCTAAACCTGCCCCTTACAGGAAACTTTCTGCATTTTTACATTCTCAAAAAAAAAAAAAAAAATAATAATAATAATTCTGTATGATTTATAAGCTTATGACATAAGTCCCCATGAGTCTGTGTGTATTCAGGTTTGAGTCCCCATTGGGAAATATAAACAGATATACACATACACACTTATATTCCTATGAGGACATTCCATATGATTAATGGTTTTTATACTGTACAAACTGTATTTTCTATCCCTTTACCCTAACCCTGAACCCATTACACAAAACTTTCTTCATTTTTAGATTATGTTTGTAATATATATGTAAAAGCTTGTTTCCGCATGGGGACCATATAAAATGTTCATACAAAGTCCAAATTTACTAGTATTTCTATACTTGTGGGGACATTTGGTTCCAATAATGTATAGAGAATACTAGTACACACAGAGAGAGAAAGAGAGAGAGCTCACAAGCTCATAAGTATAGTTGTGAGTATAGGGGAACATTATCAGTTAATAGCAAATAAATGTACTTTTTCTGATAACTCCGAGTTTAGATCTAGCAATTTTAACTTTTCCCCCCTCATAATTCTGTTTACATCTTCCATTTTGTTTGGTTTTGTTCATCCATAAAATAACAAATAAAAGTATATTACTTTTTATCTCACAATTTTGACATTTTCTTGCAAAATGTCAATTAACATCTTACAATTCTGACAATTCTGACTCTGATCTTACAAATCAGAACTGTGAGATATAAACTCAAGTCAGAATTGTTGGATAAAACATTTACTTTTGTTTTCTTTTATAATCTAAAGTTATCTTTTTATGTTTATTTATTTCTTCATTCATTCATTCTGTGTTGAAAATAGGCTTCCATTAAAAAAAAAAAGTTACAATCATTAAGCCTATTAGTTAACAGGACCACCTTCATATGTTGGAATTAGGAAGACAACCCTGTTAATTTGTCTTAAAAAAAAAACACCTTACAGGAAATGTTGAAAGATGAGGAGACACATTTGAGGTGTCACTTAATTGTCTCAGTATGCTAATTAAAAGGGTTTTTTTTGTATTACCAATGTATGTGGAAGGTCTCCAAAACAATACTCAGGCTCTGTATAAAGGCTTTCAGTCTGAGAACACACTGCTTTAGTGTCAGACAGATGGGACGGCTGCAGCTGCTGTCACACACTCATTGAGATGCCAGTTGTAGTCTTGAGTCCGTGGATAGTGTTTCATGACCAGAGACACGTAATGTATGTGCGCTTGCAAATGGCATCTAATCACAAAACAGTCTATGGCTACAGAACACAGCAACTATTAACAAAGACTATTACAATTCATTTACACTTTACACATAACCTCATCTACATTAGCCAGCTACTTTACTTTGGTGACTTGCAAATCAACAAAATTTGTACCAATGTTTGACATAAATCTTAATCTTTAAATTTATAAAACATATATTTAATACATAATTCCATGCATAAAATAATTCAAATTTACTATTAATGGGCAAAACCCACTTTTAGTTTTATAAAAAAAAAAATATTCAAAACCCAGTAGTGCATATGCATCAAATGAAATGATTTGGTAAATACACTATAAATTACACAACCACAATATTTTAGAAATACAGAAGACCCCAGTAAGGTCATTTTAGTTTGGTCAACAGGTCATGCAAAAATAATCAAGATTCAAGTACCATTGTTCTCCAGAAGGTGGCGATAATTAGTTGAAAATGGATAGTTCTTGAAGGTGTGTAATTATAGAATTGCAGTCTGTGGCCCAAAGGTACAGCATTCCTTGAACCAATGGTGGGACCTGTCTGAAACTATTTTTGGAATTCTGTTTAACTCTACATCTTTAATATGAGAAAGTGAATGTTGAAACTGCCCCGCAAATCGTTTTACCATTCAGAGATGGTATGTAAAATAAAATAAAATAAAATAAAATAACAAACAAAGGGCAGCAGTTTATTTTCTGTTTCTGTTCTCTCATTTCTTTTAAGGACTGTGAGCTTTGGTAATTGTAAAATGCTTTAAAAAGTTTTGGAAACAGTAGCTAGTAAAGTATTTATAGCCAAATAAACAGGCTCTATTGAGCTTGGCCTTTATGCAAAGAAGGTCAATTTCTGAACCAGTTACTCAAGTCATAAATACCAGGTGACCAGTTTCACTGATGCCATTATAGTTAGCGTCTATCAGCAGTAACTGAACACAAGCAGCTAAATTCTTACTGAACACTGAAATGTTTGGACATTATTATGGGCGACTTTTTTTTAATTTTTTTTTAAGTGAAGAGTAGTAATAATTCCAGCAGGTATTATTGTTTCTTCCACCCAGTGAAAACTGGAAAACTATTGATGTGACAGAAAAAAGTTTTGTTGATGAGTTTGTGAGGAGTATTTTGGTGCATTCCTGTAGCCTGAACGGGCTTTTAGAGAAAGAATGCAAGAAATGTATCATGAAATCAGTCCACAGTATGTGTGTGTGTGTGTGTGTGTGTGTGTTTGCAGCACTACTAGTTCTCACACTTACAAAACAAATCAAAATGAGTGAGTCATATAAAACAAACAAATATAATAATAATAAAAATAGATGGTGCAGAATCGCACATATCCAAAAGTTCCCAAACCTGGCAAGCAGAATAAAACACAGCTGGAGATTAACTGGTGTCTCAGAATGCAAGACTTCAAATGTATCCATTTATCCAAAAAAAAAAAAAAAAAAACTCAACCCAACAACAATAAAACCAACTTAAAAATGCACTCATATCAATGTATATTATTGTACAATTGTGATAAAACTGCTTCCAATCCAAGATCAGTAATGTATATCTCGTGCCTTCATGCTAGCACTGCATTTCGCTGCATTCCATTACACACTCTCAGAAAAAAAAGGCACAGATCTCTGTCACTGGGGCAGTACCCTTTCAAAAGGTACTGATATGTACAGTTTAAGTACTAATGTGTACTTGTAAAGTAATGATATGTACCTTTAAGGCACTATTACCCTAGTAAAAAATAGATATACCTTAAATGTATTTGAAATACTTGTTTTTCATGCTAAGCATACTACAAATACATTTACATGTTTATGTAATTAATAAAAATCCCATGCAATTGTACTTTTAGTATACTAAACTGGTATTCTTGAAGTCTGCTAATTTTGTGCTTAATGCACTTTAATTATGCAGAAGTAGTGCTGAAGTCCAGCTAAAGCTATATTTGCTTGTGCTAAAGTGGAACTATTGCAAGTATACTTCGGGAACACTTTAAATATCTTGCATTTATAAAACTGATATTATTCAAAGATCATATAAAATCCTCATCAATAGTGACATTAAAAAACATTTTAAGCTTATCATTAAGTAGTACTCCAAATAAAGTTGAATTATCATCTTTATATCAGTACATCTTGAGCGATATGTCAGTAAATATGTATATAGATTGGAACTATACTTAGTATGAAATAAATGTATGACTTTTTTACTAGGGTATGTACCATTAAGGGGTAAATAAGGTACAAAGATGTACTCTTTAGCTTTTGTTTTAGCATTATACATTTTTTTTCTAAGAGTGCATTTAACGTTCAAGTACTCCTGGAGAGAATGGTTGGAAATGACACATTGAAAAGTCTCTCATTCTGAAATGGTTCTTTGGAGACAGTCTACTGTAGGCTCAGAGTTCACAGGAAGCCGTCGGGGTTCTGTTTGGGACACTCTTCATACAAAGCGTGTTGTGACTTCTCAGCCGTAGTGCTGTAAGGCAAACGAGGGCAAAGATCAACCACATTTCATGTGTATCAGGTTTAACTGTGATCTGCTCTGAATAAAATATGTTCATAATTGCATATTTAACCGCTTTCTTGGCAGTTAAAGAGCTTAGTTGTTTTGATTTGTGGTTTATGTGCTATCCAGCCTTCCTTATTTAAAAAAGGAAAGGGGGAAAAACTCCAAACCCAGGCAGAGAAAACAATTTTTAACATGTCTCTTGTGAGGGTGCTGGCAAAATTTTAGCATCCCTACTGTAAGTGTCCAAATAAAGCTCGCAAAACAGCAAGAAATTAACCTCCCAATACCTGTTCAAATCTTAATAAAACTGCAGGAATTCACATTCATGAAATCTCCAAGGGTAAATAAATACAAGGCCCAAACTGAATATGTTGATGTTTTCAGCATTTCTGTGTGGATTTGGGGGGAGAATGTGCAGGATGTATTAGGGAGGAAACCAGTAGTTATCAGCAGTGGCTAAGTTTCCATCCTAGTTATTTATTTATTTATTTGAAAAAGGTATAGCACATCAAAATGTTTACCAATACAGCTGAGAGAAATGTGTTGAACATCTTTTTTGTTTTAATTTTAGTATTTCTATTTCTATTTCGATACTATAAATGTCAGAAAAACACATTTTGCCAAAAAAGAGATTTAATGCATAATAAACGTGGTGTCACGTGTAACTATAGCGGAAGGGCACAAAAAAAAATCTAAATTCTTCATATTTATGACTATCAATATTTTTTATTGCATATTACAGTTGCATGAGCTAAGTAATTTCAGGGCAGCATTTCTCAAACTGTGACTGATTTGACAGCATGTCATGGGTTTAAATGAAAGAGTTTTTGTTATGAGAGACAATAAAAACAACTTTGTGCACCACTTCTTTCCTGGAAAAAACAAAACAAAAAAAAAAACATTAAACAAAGGTAATACATGCATGTATGGTACATGCTTTTCCTGGAAAACCCACCCTACTGGATTTTTGAGGACGTTACTGCTTTCCAAGAAAGAGAAGATGGCAGACTGAGCAACTTCAACATGCCGTCAGTCAGAGACCATAATGAAATACTAATACTGTAGTTAGTTAATAGTGAGAATTGGTCGCCAAATTAAAGTGTGACCAGATTAATGTTTTTGGCCAAGTGCTCGTGGGTCTGCAGTGTCTCACCTTACACCGGCGCACTCCACATCCTCTATAGTGTCTGGCAGGGGCTTATGGGCCGTCTCAGGCAGAAACATAGTGAGGGCGGCACCTATGAGCGGGCACAGGCCGAATACCACCATGGGGGCGTGACGGCTGATGTTTCTCAGGAGGTAGATGATGGGTGCAATCACTCCGCCTGCCCGTGCGCACATCGAACCCATACCTATGCCGTTTTGTCTGAGAAAAAGAAAGATATGTTTCTATATCTCACATCTCAACTGAACACTGGGAAGTGTGTGTTGAATATGGAGAAGTGTAATGTAACACTGTGTCCTAACCAGGCCTGATGCAACACAATTAAAGTAGAAGTCATTTGCCTGTCCACAATGAATATTCTGTGCAACAGAGTAAACTAAATGCCAATCACAACATATTATACAGTTATTTGTAACTTGATTGTGGTATGGGATGAGCACTACCAAGTGAACCACTCAGTCATTGTCATGGGGTTTTAGGGTTAGAACGTATTTCTTTTGATATTTGGCCATAAATGACAAAATTGTTAGCAAGAGTGGTCCATTCAGAGCTATGGAAAGCTTCATTGTCATAATATCTGATTGAAATGGCTGTCACATTTGCATCAAAATAATAATCTGCACTGAATGAAACCTCGAATTGCGGTCATAAACTGCTTAATTCCCTGAATTTTGTGTTGTTGAGTGGTTAGTGTGCCATGCCAATGACCAAAAAAAAAAAAAAAAAAAAAATTCCTACAATGGATGAGTTATTCACTCTAGTAACATGAATATAAATAAGTTTCTCATACAAGCTGTGTGAATTTCTCAGTCAAGATAAATGCCAATTATACTGTTTAATATTGAAAAGAATGATAGTTCCATCTAATTTAACTGGACTATCTCACCTAATTGTTTGTGTTATTGTGTTAAAGTATCACATTGTTAGCTAAACTCTATTGGAATAAATTGGATGTGTTAGTCCAACCAATCTCTTGTGTGTTTCTCTGTAGCAGCACTGTTTGTTTTATTATGAGGCACATGAGTTGCTGCTTAGATAGAGTGTTCTCTAACACAGATTAAACCAGCCTGTTGAGTCTGGGAGAGTTTAATGATCTTAGATGATTTAAGCTTGTTTGGCAGGTCTTCCAACCAAGCTGGTGACCCGCCTAAGGAAATATTTCATCCAAAAATAAAAATGAAGAAAGAAAGTCATACAGCTTTGAGTATAAAGTTATGCCACTTTATAGCACTCTTGACCTTGCGTACCTGATGACTGTTGGGAAGACCTCTGCTGAGTAAATGTACACAATGGACAGCGAGGCAGTGATGCCAAACTTGCCCACCATGGCAAGTACAGTGCGAATAATAGACAGATCTGTGAAGACAGCAATTATGAATGAATGAGGTTTGTTATGACAAAAGTCTTTCTGTTTTTTTTTTCCAGTTGCCTCGAGGGAGGGTGGCACACACAAATCTTCATTCTGAATCCTCATTCGAATCATGACATCACTTTTAATTAGTGAGTTATATAAACAGTTTGCATAAGTCAAGGTTTTTACATGTGGCTCAGAATTCTCCAGCAGGTTGCTCTCCCATCAGCAGTAGTAAACAATGGCATGAACACTGTGGAGCTATGACATCATTACATCAAATGGAGCTTGTGGTCTGTTTATTAGGGGCCAAGCACCGAAGGTTAGATGGCATATATTGTATCTGTTAGAATTCTTCTTCTTCTTCTTCTTAAGCCATTGCGTCTATGGCAGCCCAAAGAACCGCTTGCAGGAAAGTTATGAAATTTGGCACACTGATAGAGGACAGTCTCAACATTAACCAAAGAAAATTTGGAGTCTCTAACTTAAACTCTCTAGCGCCACCACTTATCCAAAGTTTCACTCATGTTTATGCTAATAACTTTTGAACCTTAAGGCACAGAAGGAATGTTTCCTCTGAATCCTTGGCTCATGCAGAGTCAAATGAACTCCAAAATGTAAAAATCGCAAGATTTTGTTTTTTCACTATTTTTAATAGTTTGAAAACCTACTTTTTCAAACTCGTACTAGACGGTTTGTCAGATTTTGTCTAAAAATCAGATGGTTTGTCTGATTTTCGTCAAATTTGACATCTTCAAACCAAGCCTGCAAAAAGTTATTATTATTTTCGTGTTGATAAATGAAACGGTTTTCGTTTAGCGCATCAATGAATTTGCTGGAAAGATGCCAAACTGCATCTGAGGCTGTATCTCTGCAAAGCTTTGACATATTTACACCAAACTTTGTATGTGCCATATATTTGGTCAAGAGTAGTAAACTATTCATTAACCACTAATTATGAAATCTCCAAAAATGATAATCATTTTTAATTGCATTAGCCTATTATAATGAAACTGGTCATTGTTGCAGTTGGTCTGTTGCTCCATGCCATGCTTAGCTCCTCATTTTGCCTTTGGAGTGCTTGGCCCCATAATTGCAGCTATATTTGGATTTTATTATTATTATTATGTATCAAGCAAAACACACGGTACACTCACACTAACTGTTACATCACATGCCAGCATCTTTGGGGTTTCATTAGGCTTTCTTTTTGCTTAAAAAGTTGGGAAGATAGAGTATCTTAAAGTGCCTAGTAAAACATGTTAATGGTCTTCTTTCATGCTACTTTTCCACCGAAGCTGGTGCCCAATCTGTAATTGTTTCTGCTACAGAAAAGGCAGTTCTTGGCTCTTTTGGTCTTCGAAAACTAGCTGATCTCAAACTAGGAAACACTAACGTCAAAGGTATAATGACTGTAACTAAAGTTTTCAGAAGAATAACAACTTAGTCTGGTAAGATTGATGCAAAACAAAATTAACTGGCACAAAATTAGATCAATTATAATCAGCAGCACAAATTCAGTGAAAAGGCGGATGTTAAAAGTACACATGATTTTAGATCTTTAGTTAAGTAAAGGTTTGATTTTTCACCTACCATCTGGAATGAATATGGTAAGAAGGCATGCCAGGCCGCCTATTGCCAAGAATGCTAACTGGGATATCCTGCGTGAGCGGTTTAGGGTGAAGAGAGTAATGGTTCGTGCTGGCATCTCCACCAAGCCAAAGATCATCTGCGTCAGGTAGATATTCATACCAAAGTCTGAAATATTCAGAGACAGCCCATAGTACACCAGGACATTCACAAACCTGTAACAAACAAAATCAAATGTCACTTTTGTGAACTTTAGAGCTCTATAACTTCAAAAAATGTATATGGGAATGGCCCAAGCTCAGAACTATAGCAGAAGTTTTTGTTTTGGTTATTATGAAACATAAAAGATAAACATGCAAAACTTAAGGGAAATGAGAGCCAGAACAGGAAATGCTGGAAAGTGTAACTGAAATGGATTATAATCAAAAGCCCACCCTCGAAAAGCACAGAAATTTCTTCAACAGCTTTTGTGAACAGAAATTACTATAGTGTTTTGATATGATGGTTGCTCTAGAGTACTTTGTAATTTATTCATTTAGAAGTAGTCAGGAAACTGGACCTTTTACTTCTGAAGGAAAAAAAGAAAGTGTTCTTCAGACTGAAAGCTTCAGAGTCATCCATCCCTTCATAAAGTTCATAAATCACAAATTCATAACATAATTTGCAGGTCCAGTGAAGATGTTATTGATAGCTCTTTTATTGATGGCTGTTTCACTAAATTACTGAAAACACACATCATACTTTTCTCATTAATTTAACTGCAAATTCATCAATATTTTCTTCTTGTTTTTTTTCATTTTTAGACTGAAAATTCTAAACATGAAGTTTGAATATAGGTTCATAATGTCCAATTTTTGAATCATTCATTTGAATTCAAGTTGGGTTTTTGCAGTTAACTTTGTGTTTTTTTTACCACAAGTAGAAGAGAATTAGGGACTGTTTCCTCATTCTGGGAGTTCGGACCAAATCAACAACAGTGTACTTCCTCAGGTCTTGCAGTTTCTCTGAGTTTTTAGGGCTCTGTGAAACAAGAAAAACACATTTCAAGTATTCTCAGACTTGGTAACTCTGTAGTACAAGTTGGAGACTGAGACTAATTTGAATATTTCTTTCTGAAGAGAGCTGTTACATCACGGATAATATGTAAATACAACTGCATATAACTACTGGAAAATGTAGTTGTTTTACAACATGTAAAACTGCAAAACTTGCAACATTTTGGGTTTTGCAACAAATTTTTCATTTGGGTGTTGTCAAGCTAAACTATAGCTGGTGATCAAAAGTGTCAAAATTTGAAACCAGCTAGCAAAACACAGTGAACAACTTCATTTGTAAGTTCATCAAGACCAAAAATGTAAATTCTTCAATTATTTAGTCACTCTCATGTTGCTCCAAACCTGTATAACATTTTCTATGGGACACAGAACAAGTACTCCGTGTACTCATTCATCTTCCATTCATTTACAACGAAAGTGGACTTCCACAAAACACAAAAAGGACACAAAAGCATTATTATAGTTTCATAAATGTAGTCCTAGTTCACTGTATTCCCACTCATCATTCTTTATCTGTGGTAGATTTGGCCTTCATCATCTCTATCCTAACTTCCAGACTTCTCCAGTCATACGTTATTATTTATCAGCAAGCTAGCATTCAGATCTGCCTTCATCCAACCAACAACTTTTTCAATAATCAGATGTATATCACAATATGGAAGAAAAGATATGTTGCTACATCATGGCTGTACATTTTGGATGTGTTCCTTATTAGACGCAAGCAGCTCGAGTCATGGAGTACAGTACCCTACTAATGAGATAATTTAGCTCTGTTACATTTACATTTATGCATTTAGCAGACGCTTTTATCCAAAGCAACTTACAGTGCATTTAGGTTATACAATTTTTTACCAGTATGTGTGTTCCCTGGGAATTAAATGCATGACCTTTTGTGCTGCTAACGCAATGCTCTACCACTGAGCCACAGGAACAAGTGTTAAATACTCTCCGGAGCAGGAACAGGAGCTCTGTTAAATAAGGGAGATCCAAAATGCACACTACTGGGGAGGTTCTAAGAATTATTTGAAAGTCTTGGGTATATAAAATGCTTTTGTGTTGTTTTGGAAGCTCAGGTTTCCATTCATTGCATTGCATGGATAAAAAGTGATCAGTGCATTATTATTATTTTTTTTTTTTGTCCTCCAATACAAGAAAGGTTTGTTTATGATTGTTGATGAAGGCAAATTTTTAACTATTTTAAAATATATATATTGAGCTGGATTTCACAGATAATCCAACCCCATGTGTTTTTTGCCCATGGGCAGTGCCTAAAGCCCAGGAGGAGTGAAGTGGAACAGATGCTATAATTCTTCTTTGAAAAGATATTTTATACAAATTTTGGTTTGTTCAATTTACATGTTAGTAAAATGGTCTCTTCCAATCAGGGCAATTATTTGCCAGAATAAGCTGCAATAAGGACCAGATTTTTTTGCTTATAGTGGAAAGTCTAACTACGTGAGACTAAGAGTATGCCATACCTGACAGAGCTCAATGTCATCGTCTACCAAAGGTTTGCCATTAATAAGTGCTGCCTTACGAATCAGATCCAGTGCCTCTTCATGCTTGTTATTGGCCATTAACCAACGGGCAGACTTAGGAAGCACCCTGAAAATTCACAAAAATAAACATACCTAAATAACAAGAATACATGTAGGAACATACCTAAGTACCTGGTCCTTTTCGGACACTTAAGTCACAAGGCACATTGTGGCCTTTTTGTGTTTGCAGCTCACCAGATGTAGAACAGGAAGAGGAAGCCTGGGGCAGATATGGCTAACTGCAGCTTACGCCAGTCTCGGATGAGGTAGGCTACCCCTGCAAGCAGAATGTAGCCAAAACCAAAGAAGTAGTCTGTGATGACACCTGCCAACATGCGCTTTTTTGGGCCCGTCCACTCAGTGCCTGCAGAATGAAAAGACAAACTGCACACATTGGACAATATGCTACACTCACAGTAATCCAGAAAATCCCAGCGTAATTAGACATTGTATTAGGCCTAGTCTCAGACTTAATGTTATCGCAGACTCTGCTGGCTTAACCACAGTAAAATTCGAAAGAATATATATTCTTATTATTAAAGGGGTCATATGATGCGATTTTAATTTTTTTTCCTTTCTCTTTGGAGTGTTACAAGCTCTTGGTGATCAAAGAAGATTTGTAAAGTTGCAAAGACTAAAGTCTCAAATCCAAAGAGATATTCTTTATAAAAGTTAAGACTCGTCCACGCCCCCCGAAACGGCTCGTTCTAACATGCCCCACATGTCTACGTCACGATGTGGGAACATTTGCATAATGCCGTCCAGATGTTCAAGCAAAGAAAGAAGGCGTACCTTTTATTCTCGTTGTAGTATTGTTGTTGCCGTCGCCGGCATGTCGTATAGACACCGCACACCTTGCTTTTCAGAGTGATGAGCCTTGTAAAAATCGACGCATTTCAGAAAGGCGGGGCATAGAGGAGAAACAATAATGTACAGTAGGTGGAAAATAATGTTTTTTTTTTACCTTAAACCGCATAAACATGTTTCATTACACCAAATACACAAAATAATGTTCTTTTAAGCAGCATCATATTGACCCCTTTAAGAAAATTCTCTTGCTGCTAAAATAAAAATGCTCAGTACAATTTCTTTCTGACAGGCCATTTTCTCTAGTTCCAGAGATCTTGACAGAGCAAAATAAGGTAAAATATTGGAGCCTTTAATGGATCTTTTACTTACCCAACACAAATGCATTCATGATTACTGCGGAAATCGTCATGCCCACCACGAAGCGAAGCAGGACATATATGTAGAAATTTGGGGCGAAAGCGACCCCCACTCCAAAGATGGCCTGTACTGCTAAACCAATCAATATGATCATTCTGCGGCCATACCTGAAACAGCATAAAACTGTACGTCATTTCATAGATACACTACTATGTGACTAAGCTCAGTTAGTAATATGTTTCCTAGAAAATAGGTGTGCATGGGTATACCCTTGTGAAAAAGAATTATTGATTGTGATCTTTTACTTCAGATCATATTATCTCTCTCTCTTTCTCTCTCTCTCTCTCTCTCTCTCTCTATATATATATATATATATATATACAGTATGTGACCCTGGACCACAAAACCAGTCATAAATCGCACAGGTATATTTGTAGCAACAGCCAACAATACTTTGTATGGGTCAAAATTATTATTTTTTCATTTATGTCAAAAATCATTAGGATATTAAGTAAAGATCATGTTCCATTAAGATATTTTGTAATTATCCTACCATAAATATATAAAAACTTATTTTTTAACTAGTAATATGCCTTGTTAGGAACTTCATTTGGACAATTTTAAAGGCAATTTTCTCAATATTTAGATTTTTTTGCAGCCTCAGATTCCAGATATCCTTATAAACCATACATCAATGGAAAGCTTATTTATTCAGCTTTCAGATTATGTATACATCTCAATTTTAGAAAATTGATCCTTATGACTGGTTTTGTGGTCCATAGTCACATATAATATTGAACTTTATCATTACAAATGTGTGATTACAAATATATTTCACCACATGATATACGTGTTTCAGTGAACATTATGTTAAATTATATTTTAGTTTATCATGAAAGCTTGTCAGCACATGCAACGGTACACTTTATTCCAGAGACAATATAATTTTGTATGTGAAAACATTACATTCAGTTCACACTTTGGTAATGTTTTTATTATTTCCATTAAAAGTACTCTTTTTAAAAATATGCTAAAGTGTACTTCTTTTTCAAAAGGGTTATACTGGACTGGTCTGTTCTAAAATGGTTGCTGACAATGTAGCAGAAAAGTTTTGAGTTTGATTCCTAGGTAATGTATGGACTGATCAAAAGAATACCTCCTGCAGTGTCGCTTTGAGTAAAATAGCCTGCCACATGTAAAAATGTAAACAGTAACATCTTAATTCTTATCATCTTCAAATGCCATGCATCCAACCCTAATATTTGAGAGGATTTTCAAGGCAGACTGGATGTTTTTAATGTGTGCATGCACAAAAGTGCCTTGCGCTACAGTCTATAACAAGGAGTACTTATACAATTTTGACATGAAATCATATGATCCAGGCTACATTAAAATATGTGGTTACTTGCATTGTGGATAAACATGCACTCTTAAAATGCTGGGTTAAATACAACCCATCACTGGGTAAAATATGGACAAACTCAGCGATTGGGTTGTTTTCAACCAACAGTTGGGTCAGTACAACCCAATCGCTGGGTTTGTCTATATTTTACCCAGTTCTGGGTTGTATTTAACCCAGCATTTTTTAGAGTGTGATTTGTGCCAACCAGAATATTGTTTGTGTGGTGAATTGTTGGCTGCCAAGAGCATGAAACCATCAAAGTTCAATTTTAAACAACAAACTATTTTAGTTCTGTATTGAATCCAATGTATAATCTGGGTTGTGAAGAAAAGCCTGTTTAGAACCACATACAGTGGATGGTGCACAGTCTCATGTAAACATCTGTAGTCTTTCCAATATTTTAGAGCATTCCATCCCACATTCTCCCTTCAGTTCATTCAGCAGTTAATGTTTTCACACCACAGTGCTGCTATTGTCTGTTCAGCTCTGAAATGTGAACATGTGCTGCTTATTAGATCCGCTCTCTAAAACCACTACATTTCCAATACTGCAGAATCCATCTGATTTGGCTCTAGCACAAGACATTACTAGTCAAATCACCACTTCTCTCTATAAATATCAGTAAATAAAACCAGAAATAGAAGTCTGCATACAGGACAGAAGCCTTCCCAGCCATCTCAGAAGTGTGACAGAGCACAAACTGTGTTTCTCACAGACAGAGTCACATTTGTCAGCTTATTGAAAGGGTGTGTTCAGAGTTTTTCTGAGACCTGTTTATGTAAAATATCCAAAACCTCCTGGTGCTTAAGCTCTTGTCCAGGCATGCGCAGTTCATAAATCATCTTGTGTCAATCAGAATGGTTAAGCTAACCTTGAATTTCGAGCCTGTCCTCCAACAAAAAACGACCATATAGGTCGTTTGTGCAAGCACCTTATTACGACCTATATTTACGTTTTAAAGTTTAGCGGCCTCTAGCGGGCATAAAAATAATGACAGTATTGCGTTGCGTCTGTTGTCATGAAATGACGTATAACGTCATTACCAATCAAAACGCACGCTTATTTAAATGCAATGTGTGGACTTTTTACATCGATCTCACAGTAATTCGTACATATTTTACTAGGTGGCTTATTCGTTCGAATGACCACACCTAACCCCACCCCCTAAACCTAACTCTCACAGAAATCATGCTAAATTATGATTTACTGAGCATATACATTTTACGTGCACGTCCGTTCTCTGGGATTGAACCCATGATAGCATGATTGCATATCAAGGTATAACGCAATAATCTACCAACTGAGCTACACGAAACGCAAATCACAGTGCCAATAAAAGAGTACAAAACATTAATATGAAAACGACCTTTTGCCAATAGGGGGGCAATTGTAGTATACGCTCTGATGGGTCGTATTTCAGGGATTTGGACAAACGACCTATACGAGCGTATTAGTTGGAGGACAGGTTTTGAATTTCAGATCCTGTTTCTTTTCCCCCCAACTGGAATGGAAAGTTTGGGATGTGTGAGAGAGATTTTTTGCATTGAAAATTACCTTGAGATTCTTCTACTTACTTATCAGAGAGGGCGCCAAACAGAACAGCTCCAACCAGCAGCCCAAACATATAGATAGAAGAACCAATGTTGTTCAAAGTGGCATTTTCACACACAAGGTCCCACTGTAAAATAAGGTCACAAGGTCAAAACAAAATAAATCAGTGTTATAATAATCAGGTGGTTTGTGGAACATTATGGCTAGTTGTTGTCAGTCCAAGGTGGTTTATCAGTCCTAACCAGCTTGGTCAAGATGGCCTGCTTTCTTCAAAATCAGTTCTCCAGTTGGTATAATTGCCCACTGATCATCCATCTAGACTTACTACTTTCAAGCTTATTACCATATATAAATCAGTTATTAAACTGGATTTAGTTGAAATTTTCAACAGGGACTGGAGTAGCCCACTGTCAGAAAAAAAGTGCAAAAACTGTACCTTTAGAAGTACAACAGTGTGTAACTGTTGCAGTATCTTTAAAGGGACAACCTTGTAACTTATCTACCCCTAAAAGATTCATATTAGTACATTAGCATTGTATATACTCTTAAGGTACTAGTATTTAGTGGTAAATAAAGATGGCCCATGAAAGTACTGCAATAGTGACAACCTGTTTTTCTGAATTAATTCCAGTATCATATTTTGGAATTAACTCTCATCTGTCTTCACCACAAAAATACCTTTGGTAGGATTTTAGAAGAAGTTTGTTTTAGAAACTCTGTCCTCGAGGTCTATGCGCATGGACTAGAGAAAGATCCCCCCCCCCACTATACACACAAACAACGCAGCTGTAAAGCAGAGAGTCATATCAGATAGTCATCCCCCGTAGTGAGGTTGGGCAAAGATTTTGTAAATCAAAGCAGGTTCTGCCAGGATGCCCTACTGTGAGCAACCCATCTCTCTGTGGTCACATGTCGCAAGAGAAATGCAGTTCCATTGGTCCGTCTTGTGAGCTACACCACTTTAATGAAGCCGTCTGAGATGCCTTCACCATGGGAGGCCAGAAATTCTCAATGCAGTCAGCACCCAAAACATCTAAACCACAATACATGACCGGCTCCGATAGCACCAGAAAGAGAGATGTGTTAAGAAAGAGCAATGCTGTGCATGTTACATCACAAAACTGCCATATCCTGTTATACAACCATGATGTTTGAGATTAGCACTCACCTCTGTGACAACAGTGCTGAGAAAGACTTCCTTACTGAATTCCCATCCTCCCATGCAGCCGTTTGAGGTGGACGAGTGCTCAGTAATTGGAAGACTGTGATTAAGCTGGGACAGAAGGCCATCCTGAACGGATGTGCAGGACTCCCCAGAAGCAATGCTGAAGTTGAAGCCCAGCCTGGGGCCACCACCCTCGGATCTGCACAGGTGAGGGGGCACGGCCCCAGTGAAGACAGACACCAACATGTGGAAGGCCAAGAAGATCTGTGGCAGGCAGATCCACACATAAAGCGTCTTCTGGAAGCGTCCAAACCCTCCAATCCGGTCCAGGACTTCGTCAAAATTCATCCTGCCTTTCCTTGAATGTCACTTCATGAAAACTTACACAGCACCTATTGAAGTGATGATGACTGGGCCCACGAGTCTTAGGACACAGCAGAAGTTGGTGTGTTAGTGCACATGTAAGTAATGCTCTAGATGATGTCAGGTCGGTATTATGATATTATCAATGCTATGAAATGGGTATGGCTAGGAGGGACAGGCGCGTGTGAATTGCTGGTGTTGGTCTCCTCACACCTGTAGCAGAGAGAGGGAGGAAGGGAGGGAGAAGGAGAGACGGAGAGCGCTGCAGCGGAGTTCTGACTGTTTGGGTTGTTTGAGGGAAATATAAGGAGGGGAGGGCTGGGAGTGACCCAGATATCTGAAATGAGCCAGTGAGCACCAGGGGGAGGGACAACTGAATGAAGGGGTGGGGATTATCTGTGACAGGAGGGAAGAATTACTTTCACACTCTCTCTCCATCAGCATTACAAACTCAAAGGCACCGTTTCGTTCCTCTTCTCACCAGCCTCCCCCCTGCGCTTGTTTCTTCCTCTTTATTTTCATTTCATTCACAAACTTTATGTCTGTGAGAGCAGAGGAAGTGTAAGAGAAAGTAAAGGAAGTTTGATTTTCACATCGTCATCTCTCTCCAACATAACTAGTTTCTTTTACACACAAGAATTAGGGGTCACACTTTAGTTTGGGGACCATTTCTCACTATTAGCTAACTATTAACTATGACTTTTAGCTCAATGAACTCATCATTTGCTGCTTATGAATACATTAGTTAGTAATGCAGTTGTTAAGTTTAGGTATGGGGAAGGGATAAGGGATCTAAAATATAGTCATGCAGAGTAAAACATTAATATAGTGTTTTAGAAGTACTAAAAACAGCCCACATGCTAGTAATATGCATGCTAATAAGCAACTAGTTAATAGTGAGAACTGGTCACTAAACTAAAGTAAAGCTCCTAAACTATGAAATAGCAACAAACTTTTCAGTAACACTTTATTTTGATGGTGGCTTTTGAGCATTCTGTTGACAATAAGTAACTTTGCACCTACATGTCAACTAACTCATTTGAGTATTATGGCACTTTTCCACTGTGTGGTACGACTCGGCTCAGCACAGCATCGCTTTAGAGTGGGCGGGATTATTAACATGTTGTTATAGTTGCGCCGCCTCTACTGCAGCAACTCCTGAAAAACTTTTTCAGGAGTTTTCCTGAAACTCCTCTACTACCGTAACCAAAATGTGACGTGTAAACTCCGCTGATCACTGGAACCTCAACCGAGGTGGCACTGAAAATATTACCAGGTACTAGTGGAAAACCCCCCAAAAGTGAACCGTACCGAACCATACCGTGCCATACCATGCAGTGGAAAAGCACCGTTAGTAGACTGTCTACTTAATATCTGCTAACTCTTTATTGTGATGGTTTCCCAAAAGTGTTTTCCCAGCTTTATTGTGAGGTGTTTCAGGCTAACTTTGCACTTAAGTGTATATAAGATCAGTCTAACGAAAGCCAAATAATTTTATATTAATTGAATGATCTGTTATGAGATGCATTATAGTGGCCAGTTAAGGACCAACTAAACACATAACAAAACTGAGACAGACCTATTCTTCTGTAATGATCCACCTCTCTTTGTCTCGCTACCTGTGTTTTTGCCCTTTATTTCATTACTTCTTTTTGACTGGAGTCAAGAGTTGGAAGATGAAATAGGTCAGCTAGAGAGAAAATGTTGAGAAAAATGCAAAGGATGGTGGCTAGCAGGATCATAGAGGGGGAGATGAAATGAATTAAGGGGGGGTCATGTGGCTGCTGTTTTTCAGCATTCTTCAGAGAGGCGTGCATGTGGACTAAGCCACACACCCATCCACACTGACTCAATGAAAGGGTGTTTCTTCAATTAAACACATTCATATTGTTATGTATCTTTTAATCTTTGTCCCAGACCCAGACCTTTAATCTTGAAATATGAAAATCCATCAACATTTATTACATTATTATTACATCATCAGCTACCAATCACCTGGTTGTGGCATTGTTTCTATCATGACCAACAATTTTGACCAACTTTTCGACATGCATTTTTATCAAGGCATTGTGTCAGTCAAGAGCGAAGGTAAAACAAATGCAAGATGTTAAAAAATAGATACATATAATAGATAAATATTGCTTGTGAAAACAATGACAAAAACTCTGTCATTATTTACTCATGTCATTCCAAAGTTTGCAAGACTTAAGCTTTCTATGTAAGCAGCCTCTTTGAATGTAAAATGCATTGTTTTTAACTGCACCATAACAGGCTCTTCAGGGCTCTTGTTGAAAATAATCATAAGGTTTGACAAACTTTCAGGAATAATAAACTCTAACCAATGTCTGTCTTTTTTACGTCATAGCTGGGCAGGCCAAGTTTCTGAACACAGAATATTGTAGGCATGTGTAAATGTTGGCAGTCATGTCTTCATGAATTTACAAAAGTTCAGAACAAGTTGTTTTCACAGGTTATTTTCATTAAATATTCTTATTAAACCGAGACAGTTCTCATTTATAACCATTAGTGAACGTTTAATAACATATCAAATTTAATTTTTATTATATAACTCTTTTGAAATGGTTGTGAATTACAATTGAATGACATAGGAGAACTGGAATGCCGGTCAACAGGAACCACACTGTAGCCCTCTCAGCAGGGGTGAAATACTTCCTTATACTTCAGTGTTCAAAGTACTTAAACAGACCTTCCCTGTCGTAGGGTGGTCGACACAGGAGCTTCTAAGAGGAATACAGCATGCCCAGACTTACAGCAGCTGCATTCTGTTTTAAAAGCTATAGGAATTTACAGAATGGCTGTAAAAGAAGAGAATTTGTAAACAGAGAGTAAATGCACGACGTTCTCATGCACTTTAAAATCCAATAGTTTACCTTAGATATAATTAGTTATCTTAACTTAGTTATTATACTTACTAGGTTTTAGTTACAGATCATTTTAATGTGCATAAACCAACTTACAGACTGCTTTGAGTGACACTTAAAACATTCAAGAAGCCACAAAGGAACCAACTATATTAATTTACCAGTGAGAAGCAGCAGTGCATTGATGTGCACAACAAAACAACAGAAGAAGAAATAAGGAAGGTTAGCATGCACAACAACCTTTTTTAAAGCCATTTCGTAAAGGCGGGACAACTGTTAAGACTTTTCACTCATTTCCTCCACTTCTGCAGTCAACTTTCTCTAGTTGCTTTCAATCGTTTCCTAAAGTCATCTTGAATGTTGACTTGTCAATACAATAAGATACAATACAATATTTGAGAGAACTTCACATAAGGTGACTTCATAAATGAATGCTGATTTTCCTAAATTGTTTTTGTTTGAACTCACCATTATAGTGACTATAGTGCTCCCTTTGGTTGGGCACTTGGAACTTCATTTATATTATTGTAATTCTCTTCCTATTGATGCAGTGAGACAATATGAAATCAATTATTTGGTTTCAAGCGAAGAGGATTAATAAATAGGTTGCATTTAAAAGATTACCTAACTTATTACTAAATCATTAACTACTCTGTTTTACATGGCGATTAATGATCTTTTACAATTTTATTGCTAACATTTGTCGTAAACACCTTATGAAGCTTTTTTATTGGATTGATGCAATCCTTCATTCACCACCATGTTTGACTTAACGTTCAGCATGCAAAACAGAATCAAATTTGATCATTTTGGTAACACTTTATTTTGATAGCCACTTTAGACATTCTACTAACAGTAAGTAACTTTTCAACTACATGTCAACTAACAGTCATTGGAGTATTAGTATGCTTAATATCTTCCAACGCTTTATTTTGATGGGCCCACAACATACAACATACTGACTATGAGAAACATTGCAAGTATATCTCAACTTATTCTACTAACACTAAACTTAACCTTACAGTCTCTGAGAGTTTGTAGACATGTAGTTTGCAAATGAATGAAAATTAGATGACATGTATAGTTGCAAAGTTGCTTATAGTTAGTAGAATGTCTAAAGTGGACTATCAAAATAAAGTGTAACCATCTTTATTAACTATAACAATAACACTTTTATTTGCTCGTTTTTTTTATTGTGCTACAACTGACACAAGACACCAAATAAAACTGGCAGCCAAAAAAAGTGAAACAAAGCATTTTGCATAATTTCTTCATGTTGCAATGTTAGTAATGAGTCAGTAATTCTGAATAAATACAAAGTAAATTATCAAGTACTCTCTACAGTTCTTTCTTTTTTAAGGCAGTTGGTTTGCATGCTTTTTTTAAACCTAGCTAATTAGATTTTTACAGTGTGGGGACAGTTTCAGTCAGGTTACCTCCTCAGTTTGTTTCTGAATTCATTTTTCAGCGGAATTTATTAAGTCGGATAACAAAGTCACTCAGTGATGGACACTATAGAGTGTGTTACAAGAAGTCAAATCCTGATTGATAAGAGTCATATTTCTAAATGGTTCAGGTAATTTAATAGGGAGCAACAGGATATCCAAGACAAAAGTTTGAGGTGATGCCACAGAGAAATTTGAAGTATTGTCATTATTATATAAACACACATACACATCAAATAATTAATTCCTAAATGAGCAAATATGAAATCCAAGCTCTTTTTGTAACCATGAAAGTTAGTTCAAAAAAAAAAAGGAAGAAGAAGAAGAAGCTGTCTGCTGAGCTACAGTATATTGTGTCTAATTTGGTTAAGCAAGCTCAAAATACAGAATAAGTAACTGATGTTGTGAATTAACATAGGGGGTTCATTCTAAATGACCCAACTGAAAGTGAGCATATTCACAAGAAATCTTTAGGATTGGAGTAAAAATGCTCAGAATTCAGCCTGAAGACAAACAAATACAATTATCATCCAGGGATGGGTCAGAACTGGTTTGAGAGACTTTTAAGCACTGTGCTTTCAAAGCAGTCTTTCTCAAACTTCCCCCAATTCAATATTTAAAGTCCCCCATACTGATTAGGATATTTCTTTTGGTATTCTTACAGTAACGATCCTGTGAACTTGATGTTTCACACCCACACTAATTAATTTCTAATAGTTTTGTACTTTTGAATGCAAAGATTACCCATGAGTCCTTTACATAAAAAGCACAGATCTTCAAGCCTGCTCTTGGTAGAGTTTAGATCCAACCGTAACCAAACACTCCTGAACAAGCTAATCAATGTCTTCAGGATTGCTTAAAACCCAGAGCAAGGTGTAAAGCAGGTTGCAAATAAACTTTGCAGGCCAGTGGGTCTGCAGGAGCAGGGCTAAAGACCTTTACATTAAAATGAATTATTCCGTATCTAAGATATGCACAATTTTTGTACCCCTCTTGTAGCTTTTTCTTTGATGATTTTGAGTGTTTTAGGAAACAAAAGGTTATAGTCTATTTATTTGCACAGTTATGATCAATGTCTGGTGGACATGACATAATTATACAGGGATTTTTAACACCAACTACTCAGCCAGTCAATCGGCATATCAATAGACAATATAAAGGTTCAGCTCTTGTGAAACTCTGCTCTGATCTTATCATGAAATCATCAGGGTAGATGACTCACAGTGAGTCTCCATGAAATAATTCTAACACTGTAAATTAAAGATTCAGACTGATAAATTTAAGACTTCATACCACCTAATGTAAACTGCTTAAGGCATTTAAGAAATTGATGTACCTTTTTTGCAGCTATCTTTATAAAATGTAAAACATACTTAAAAAAAAAAAAAAAAGTAGTATATTCTTTAAAATAAATGTCTTTCATGGCACTTTGCAGCACCTTAGGTTTAAAACAGCTCTTAATTTCAAGAATCTTAGAAAGAAAGATTATAAAGAGTAAATGTTTTAGCTTTTCCTCTTTGCTCAATTTATGTTTTTTTTTTGGACACACTCACTGTGCAGTAAAAGTATGAAAAACATTAGCACATGTTTCACAACAAAATATTTGTTCTCTATTTGATTTTTATTTATCTGGTAAAAAGTGAAAAAAAAATCGGCCCAGTGATATAAGCTTAACTTTTTCTGTGTGTGTGTGCGTTTATGTGGTTTATGAGGATTTGTATGAGAATTTGTATAATGACATGGGTATGACATAGGTATTACAATGTGAAGGTGCTTATGAGGACGCTTTCTGTGTCCCCGTAATTCAAAAGGCTTAAAAAAAACATACTAAATTGATTAAATTGGTTTTTTTTTTTTTTTTTTAAATCTAAAATGCATAGTTTTCTGTAAGGGGTGGATTTCGGTGTAGGGTTGGTGTAGGGTGATATAAAATACAGTTTGTACAGTATAAAAACTATTACGGCTATGGAGAATCCCCATAAAACAAAAACCAATGTGTGTGTGTGTGTGTGTGTGTGTGTGTGTGTGTGTGTGTGTGTGTGTGTGTGTGTGTGTGTGTGTGTGTGTGTGTGTGTGTGTGTGTGTGTGTGTGTGTTTGTGTGTGTTTGAAGGGTAGCGCACTGTAATTTTAAAGAATGCATGCACTGTTTAGGAAAGTTGAATGCTGCAATGATAAAAATTAATCATTTGAATGCACACAATGGTTTAGAAAAAAGTCTCTGACAAATGTATAAACAGTAAGACAGAATTGTGTTCTGTCATAAACCCAGAGTATTTTCATGTTTGCATTGAAGAGAAAAAAAAAAAAAAAAATATATATATATATATATATATATATTCACCAAATAGCCAAAGCAATGAATTAAAAAATAAAATAAAAAAAAGTTTGCTATTATATAACAGCTTCCTCAGGTCAGTCTATTGGTTTCTGGTTTCTTAGAAGCAGCCGCAGTATAGTTCTACTAAAGAAGGTTCTCACATCGCATCAGGATTTAAGCTCTTCTTGGACCATTTCTTATTTGGATCCTATTTATTTTATTATTTTTATTTGGATAATTTGGTTGATAATATAATTTACTATTTATTTATAATTTGGTTATATTTGTTCTGCTTTCAACCTCTGCAAATTCTAGTGGTTGCTTAAAAGTAAAAGAGGGTGGGATTTCAGGAATCCCCCTGAGGCCAAACTGGAAAAGCTTATCTAATTGAGACGTTTGTAGCTAAACAATCGAGAAGTTGTTAAGACTTGTAGTTGTGACACAACTGTTTCCAAGCAGGTCTGAACGCCAGATAGACTATAGACTAGAGTTTCGGTATCAGTGTTTCCAACAACTTACTTTTTGACTCATAAAAAAAACACAAAATGTAATGCTCTCTAATAATAATGATAATTATAAAAACTCTCTAAAATATGTATTGTTGTAGGAATAGAGAAAAAAGTTTTTTTCTGTTCTTTTGGTTTATTTCAATGAAACAGTTTGAAAAAATCAGTTGATTTTCTCATCACATTATAATATTTATTGTCACACATGTTAAACTGATGCACAAACACAAAAATGTTCTGATTTAGCCAGAATTCGAACAAAATTTAACATCTAGTCCACACCCTGACGTAGGAATCCAAAGAAATTGCATGAACAAAAATTCTATTTCTTTCTTTCTTTCTGATAGAGTGGATCTTGTGGATCAGTGCTGACTCAGAACACAACCTATTTTATAATTTGCAGACATTTACAAAGTATAAAGTGCAATATGTCTTCTGGATATGAAGATGGATCACAGACAGTTCATATTCATTCATCCTTATTTCACTGTTTAATGACACAATGATACAACTCGAAGTGTTGGATACAGCTGTTTTGCATATTGTAATTTAGTCTTTATTTGTTAAAAGGCACACCGTGTTCCATTGTGAGGAAGATTTGTTAGGAATGGTTTGTGTTTTAGATTCTCCATAACAGTATGACACTAAAATAAAAAAGGAATGAATCGATTTTTATTATTATAGGGTGGTTGTATACACACACTGCGGACACAAAATTATGCAAAAGAGTGATTCATTCACAAATCTGGCACTGCTAGTTCAGATTCTAAACAGCTGATAGAAAACACATGACACATGATGTTGTCATGATGTCTATTATTTGTGGCAAATGATCAGTCAAATGGTTTATGGGTTGGGTCGGTGATTGGTAGATGTGCAAGTGCTGTGTAAAGTGTCTTTTCTTTATTTCATTGTTTTTTTTTTTTTCAGAAGACCATGCATCCTCATGGATAATATATAAGACAACACCAAAGCTTGTCATTTTAATATTAAGGAATAAAATAATATTTGAAAAGTTTATATATTTATTTTATTTTTTTAGAATTAGGAACACTCTCACAAACCTCCATAGTTACACTATTACTGTAGTTGACTGTTACTTACCCATAAACCTACCCTTACCTGTATCCAAACCCCAAAAGCAGCAAATGCTAAAGTGGCAAAGTTTTTGCAGAATAACAATATGAATATTGTATCAAATGCTTAATTTTATAATGTAATGACATAATAGCTACACATAAGGGGTTAAGTCAAGTCAAGTCACCTTTATTTATATAGTGCTTTTAACAATACAGATTGTGTCAAAGCAGCTTTACAGTATTAAATGGGAAAATAGTGTGTAATGATGCAAAAGGACAACAGTAAACATTCAATTTTTTAAGTTAAAGTCAGTTCATCTTTGATTCAGTGATGTCATTGTCCAGCACAGTTCAGTTTAAATAGTGTCTGTGCTAATGCACATAATATAAAATGGGACCATTTACTGAGTTGTCCATTATAACTTATTTCTTACATCCGCTGCAGAAGAAAAACATTGATAATAGATAAAACCATCTGTTTGGCACATGTAAACAGCTAACAGTTAAGCTAATACTTGAAATAATTGTTTATTGTGAATATTATCATCTAAATGTATATCAACAATGTATATGTAAAATTCTCTATGTCAAACACTTTGTTTTACACCTCATCTCAATATAGGCTTGATGTTGATTGAGTTGACTGACACTACAGCTATCATTAAATAAAAACTCAATGACACAATTACACAATGAGGTTCAAGCTGCCCCCATGTGGCAACATTCAGCTTTATGCAAGAGTTACAAAACAGCAGTAATGAGTAGCCTATGTTAGCATACACGTGAACACATTTCAGGAGGGGATCGTGTGGCCTGGTCATATAAAGGCACTTAGACATTACTCATACTAACACACACAGACACAGGCTGGTTAGGTATTATTTATTTATTTATTCATTCATTCATTCATACATACATGCATACATAAAGGAATAATTCACCCCAAAATTAAAATGCTGTCATTATTTACTATCATATTATAATACACTGTTTTTTTTAAAGAATATTTATTAATCCCATAAAGCACCATGTGGTAGTCCAAGTCTACTGAAGCCATACAATTGTTTTGTGTGAGGAACAAACTGATATTTCAGTTGTTATTCTCCCTTTCTGCAGAAGATCTAAAAAAAAAAAAAAAAAAGTTAAATAAGAGTGATGTCAAAATTGTATCGATTCTCACATATAAACACCATAAACCATTTAAAAAAAAAAATAATCTGGACACTGGATAATGCAAACTGAATGTGATCTATAGAGAGAAGATTTTCAGTGAATTTAGAAAATTTAATTCCTCACAGAAGACTTGAATGAACTACTTTTACAATACATTTACAGTCATCTTTGAAGCTTTATGGATATCAAAACAATGTACAGAAAATGTTTTGTGAAGATTCTTCTTCTATTATGTTTCACAGAAAAATAACAGTATATAGGCTATTATATAGTAATAGCTTATATATAGTATTATATAGTAAATCATAAGTAAAATAATATTTTTTTTTTGAGGAAACTACACTTAATCAATCAGTCAATAAACGGTGTAACTACATATAAGTACATGCAGGTATTTCAAATGTACAGCGAGTACACTTAAAAGTTAAATGTGTCGTAAAATGAGTCCAACTTAATGAATAGTAAGAAGGAACCTTGGATTTGTGTTTGGTCTGAGTTCAAGTTGTTTTGAGATCAAGTAGTGATGACAGGGATCTAATCATATCCAGTTGATATCTCTATAGCTGAATAGAGGAAGCCTAGAGGAAGCCTGCTGGCTGTGGTAGCACTTCATAAATCAGAGTGTGTTTTATGCTATTTCTTTAACGTATCTGCCCCTCAGGGTCCTGCGCACAAACCTGCTGCTTGTGTAACAGTAAGACATGCACGTGAGAGAGCATTATGTGTGCGTGTAAATGTTCATAATTTGCTCACATGCTGTTGAAGCGTCACTCAAAAGGCATTTGCTTTGGACACGTTTCTCACATTTCATTGCCGGTGGAGCCTTTCATCTTGTGTCTCGCATGTGAAATATGAGATCCCCAAAGAAGGGCCTTCTTTAGAAACCATTACATATCAGTGCTGCGGTTTCAGTATCTCAGTGCAGTATGATGTAATATACCTATTAAATAAACAGCAAAAAACTCTGAGAACAAAGACAGATAGGAGGTGAATAAAATAAAATAATACTTAAATAACAAAATACAAAGCTTAAGATGTAAGGGAGTGGCTTGGGAGATGGTTGGTTACTGGCCCAAGTCAAAAGAAGCCACCTCACTAGATATAGCTGTAGGATTTTTTTTTATTTTTTTTTATCAATGCTAAAACTGTCTGTCAGATTGTTTAAAAAAATAAGAGCACTCTCCCCTTTAACAATTTACGTTTTGATGTACCATTAGCAAAAAATTGGTATAGAAGCTTAATACTTAGAGCCATAAGATTGTTTAAATCTCTAATCATAAGAATGATAAAAAAAATATTTTTTGCCAAAAATAACAATAATAAACATGCTCCAGCAGTTATATCCAGTGAAAAATACTGGCATTGCTCAAGGTTGAGTAACATGGATAAATGAAAAGTGCATAAGTTGACAATGTTATCCAAGGCTTTACATCATCCTTGTGACTTTATGAAAGAGGGCAGGCTGCATAATATGTGGTTATATAAAACTAGAGTATTTTTTAGATTAAGGTGGTATATCTAGAGCTAAAACAATCAAATGTGTTCTCTGTATGAAAAATTCAAAAAATGGTAACTGGCAAAACATTTTACTATTGTGATTAATATGTTACTTAAAAAAAACTTCATGGTTAATTTTAAATGGGTTGTTTACCATCTTATTTCGAAGGCTCGTAAAAATGGCCTTTTGATTTCCTGGTTCCTCCCTCAGAAATTCGCAGTGGCCTCAAATAGGTTAGCTGGCCCAGGGTGTTGTGATTCACTAACCGTCTGTGACCGGAAACGTCATGCCTCTTGCCATAACGGGTAGTTGCATGCACTCCCGGTGTATTGTAAACAATGGCTATGTTTCCATACAAAGATTTGAATTTAACTTATGCGTAAAACTGGAATATTGCACAAAACATTTGCAAATAAAGCACTTAATATAATAATATTAGAGAAGCCACTTAATATAATAATTTTCATATATGATTAATTACTTGTGCCTGAGCAGACGAAACAATAAATGTGTTCATTGCTTTCAGAGGTGGATGCCTTCTGTTTGGGAAAGCAGTCCTGTAAGACCATTTTTATTTTAATGTTAATTTGAATTAATCAATTATTAGCTTTTTATCAAGTCATGAACCCCCTCCAAATCAATCACAAACCCCAGTTCCCTATCTGTCGGTCGCTACGAGTTATGTCGAACGACATATGGGGTTTCACTTGGGAGGCCAGTCATCTCTGAGTTTAAGAGAAAACACCAATGAGAATTGGCTAGTGGATTTTGCATGCTGAGCAACTCCCCGTGCCCATTGGCGGAAATCCCAGGGGGTCGGGGGGGACAGGAACCCCCCTATCTGAGGGTTGTCCCCCTAAAAATATGATTAAAAACCATGCTGTATATTGTAAAAAAAGAAATGTTTAATGCTTTAAATAATAGTGTAAGTAGTAAAATAACACAAACACAAACGGGGCAAAAATGTGTTTTAAGTTTATAAATATTTTGAGTCTCCCTCTCCCTTGCCTCACAGTGCTTTGGTCCAAATGTCTGCTTTCCTCTCTTTTACATCACCTACACACACACAAGTCCGGTTTAGAGAGAACAAAGTCAGTAGTTGTGGCTCTCCAATAAGTAAGGCTGTCGAGGCTATTTTGTTCATTTAAACATCGGATGAAGTGATTATTTTCTCTTTAATACTTAAGTGTATTTTCTGATGAGTCTGCTATGTTAGTAATAATAACATTACATGCTTGACGGAAAGGGTTGCCAGGTTTCACAACAAAATCTGCCCAATTGCTACTCAAAAGTATCCCAAACTATCCGCATTTCGAGGGGGTCCATTGGTAAAAATCATGTTCTGAGGGCTAAAATACACGTTAGTCGGGGAGGGCACCCTTGCCCCACATCAGAATCAGCATCAGGATCCTCAACTATCTCGACGACTGGCGTAGCTTTTGTGACACACTGTGTCAACAACTGCAGTGCCACAGGGTTGTGATGGTGTTCAGGTTGTGGCATTTTCCATGGACCCCATATGTCATTTGACATAACTCGTAGTGACCAAGAGATAGGGAACATTTTGGTTACATATGAAACACTCCCTGATGGAGGGAATGGAGACGTTATGTCCCCATGCCACAACCTTGAACTATTGCTGTTGCCGGGACGTTCTCAGCTCCTCAGCGAAAAAACCTAATGAGCGGATGCACGCTATCACCTTATATACCCATAGGCATGGGGAGTGGCTTAGCATGCAAAATCCACTAGCCAATTTTCATTGGCGTTTTCTTTTAAACTCAGAGATTACATTTACATTTACATTTAATCATTTAGCAGACGCTTTTATCCAAAGCGACTTACAAATGAGAACAGTAGAAACAATCAGATCAACGAGAACAACAACGGTATACAAGTGCAATGACAAGTCTCAGTTAGTCTAGTACAGAACACGTAGCCAGGTTTTTTTTTTTTTTTTATTTTTTTTTTGGGAATATGATAGAAAAGAAAAAAAGGTAAGTACTAGTATTAGTTGGTTAAGTGCAGGCGAAAAAGATGAGTCTTTAGATGTTTTTTGAACATGAGTAAAGACTCAGCTGTTCGAATTGAGATCGGGAGGTCATTCCACCAGCTGGGAGCAGTCCAGGAAAAAGTCCGTGATAGTGATTTTGAACCTCTTTGGGATGGCAACACAAGGCGTCATTCACTTGCAGAGCGCAAACTTCTGGAGGGTGCATAAGATTGAACTAGTGAGTTTAGGTAAGTTGGCGCCGTGCCAGTGGTCGTTTTGTAGGCAAGCATCAGTACCTTGAATTTGATGCGAGCGGCTACTGGTAGCCAGTGTAACCTGATGAGGAGAGGAGTAACATGGGCTGTTTTCGGCTCATTGAAGACAACCCTCGCTGCTGCATTCTGGATCAGTTGTAGAGGCTTGATAGTACATGCAGGAAGGCCCGCCAGGAGAGCATTGCAATAGTCCAGTCTGGAGAGAACCAAGAGCTTGGACAAGAAGTTGGGTGGATTGCTCTGACAGGAAGGGTCTAATCTTCCTAATGTTGAATAAGGCAAATCTACAGGACCGGGTCGTTGTAGCAATATGGTCTGTGAAGCTTAACTGATGATCCATCACAACTCCTAGGTTTCTGGCTGTCCTGAAAGGAGTTATGGTTGACGAACCCAGCTGTATAGAGAAGTTTGTGATGAAACGATGGGTTAGCTGGAACCACCAGCAGTTCAGTCTTAGTAAGGTTGAGCTGAAGGTGATGGTCATTCATCCAGCTAGAAATGTCACTCAGACAGGCTGAAATGCGAGCAACTACCGTCGGGTCATCTGGTTGGAATGAGGTGATGGTTTTTGTTTCATCTGGGTATGTGTATTAGGAAAAGCCATGCTTCTGAATGACAGATCCTAATGACGTCATGTAGATGGAGAAGAGAAGCGGTCCAAGTACTGAGCCTTGAGGAACCCCAGTAGCAAGTTGTTGTGACTTAGAAACTTCACCCCTCCAAGACACCATGAAGCATCTATCAGACAGGTAGGAGTTTAAGCCACTGGAGTGCGGTTCCAGAGATGCCCATCTTTCTGAGGGTGGATAGGAGAATCTGGTGATTAACAGTGTCAAAAGCAGCAGACAGGTCCAGCAAAATGAGTACTGAGGATTTTGAAGCTGCTCTTGCCAGTCGCAGGGCTTCAGTAACCGAGAGCAGGGCAGTCTCAGTTGAGTGGCCACTTTTGAAGCCAGATTGATTGCTGTCCAGGAGGTTGTTCTGTACAAGAAACATAGAGAGCTGGTTGAACACAGCTCGTTCGAGTGTCTTTGCAATGAATGGAAGAAGGGATACCGGTCTGTAGTTTTCTAGAAGTGCTGGATTTAGAGATGGTTTCTTCAGCAGTGGGCTTTCCCGAGCCTGCTTAAATGCTGAGGGAAATGTTCCAGAGTGAAGAGAGGAGTTGATAATGTGAGTAAGTGAAGGTATGACTGAAGAAGAAATCGCTTGAAGGAGGTGAGTGGGGATCGGATCCAGTGGGCAAGTAGTAGGATGACTGGACAGGATAAGTTTGGAAACGTCCGTCTCTGAGAGTGGAGAGAAGGAGGAGAACGACTGAGCATTAGTCGTTGAGAAGTTATCCTCAGTCTGCGGTGTGGAGAATTGGTCACTGATGGTTCTTGTCTTATTTGTGAAGAAAACTGCAAAGTCATCAGCTGTAAGAGTCGATTGAGGAGGAGGTGGAGGCGGATTAAGAAGAGAAGAGAAGGTTTTTGAAGAGTGTCCGAGCGTCACAACAGTTGTTAATTTTGTCGTGGTAATATGATGTTTTAGCAGTAAAGACGTTTGCAGAGAAGGAGGAGAGGAGAGACTGATACACACTGAGGTCGGTAGAGTTTCTTGATTTAAGCCATTTCCTCTCTGCAGCCCTGAGTTTAGAGCGATGTTCACGGAGTACATCGGACAGCCAGGGGGCAGATGGGGTGGTGCGTGCTGGTCTAGACGACAGTGGGCAAAAGTTGTCCAAGCAAGAGGTCAGAGTGGAACAAAAAGTGTCCGTAGCACTGTTGGTGCTAAGATGATTGGACTCCCAAGTGAGACCCCATATGTAGTTCGATATAACGTCTCTGTTCCCTCCATCAGGGAACGAGGGTTACGTACTTGACCGAGACGTTCTATATACTCTAAAAATGTGTTTTTTATGCACATTTTTAGAATTTATGCACATCTTGGCTTTTTCTTCCAGCGTTTTTTATGCAATATTCCAAAATGCATAAAAATAGGTGGATGGAAACATGGTGTCATTATTGCCTTATAAATTTGAGCCCGAGTCAGACCCAGAGAATATTATTGAAGAGGATCAACTCATACAGGATGCTTCAGAATGGGCCTTAAAAAGTGAATTCTGTAAAAGACTATTTCTCCCTTTGCACTGAACTTTGCTCCATTTGCCGGCTGTTCTATGACACGACATGAAATGGGGTGGTCTTAATGGTCACGATATCAACTTTCACCAAATTAACCTGCTTCATTAAGTGGGAGGTGGAATTATTTCCCTGATCTATGATTATTTACTCAGGACAAAAAAAAGCTTTAATAGGGCACTAATGATTTTGGGTGGTTATTGAAAATAGGGGGAAAGTCTTACTTTACATGCAGCCGGCACTACTTTTATTCAGGTGACTGACAATGTCAGTAGTAATTCCTTGGAGGGGGTGTAGATGCAGACTTTCTCTGATCTGTGAATGGCACTGACAGGTGGGACAGGAACAACTACGTATTAGCATACATAGAGGGCCAAAACTGTACTTGGATCAATAAATTAGCCTCCGCAGTAGAATATAATGTGTTATCTCCTTGTATACATACAGTAGAACATTTGCGTTTTGACCAAACTATAATCTAGTAATCTAGTATAATCTGTTATCTACCAAACTATCTGTAACATGACATCGTTTGATGAGAGAAATTGAAATATCTATGTTTAACTCTGCCTGCCCACTGACAATGACTTTTCAGTGATGCAATTTTCTGCCATAAAGCCAGGTCTGATAGTCATGGGGGTGGCTTGATGATTTGGGGTTGCGGTAGCAAGGTCAATTCTTGGATTTTCTGTGGTTCTAGCAGTGGCTTGCTCAGATTTACAGTATGAATTGTCATCTCTGCTGTAATTGGAGCTTGCTGCATGTACTTCTTAAGCCCCCTGAGCTCTTGGAGAAAACCTTCATGCCTCTGCTCTTGTGACTTCAAGAAATGTCTCACAAGCACCAGATCTTTCTTAGGTGCAACAGTCACAGGTCTGGATTGGAGTTAATCTATCTTTGGCCAGGATCCCAGAGCCTGAAACCTTTTCTCTTCTTCTTTCTCTCACATTGTGTCCCATGCAATGTCTACTGGGCCAGTAGAGAACAAGTATAGAGAGCACAGACAAAGATCCTTTTTCCTTTAGGAAGCCCTGCTCTTTGGAATGTACCACTCCCTGTATCACAACAAATAATTAAAAAAAACATCTAGCCCACCTAACCTAAATATTATAATAGCATAGTTTATATAGTGTCTGCAAAAACATATGCCAAATATAACCAACCTCAAATAGCAATAAAGCCCACATCCTGCCTCTACTCCAGCTACAGGATTCCCTAAAATAGCACAACTTTTGACAAATTTTAGATAGTGGTTATGCTGGTAGATAATTTTAAAGCAGAGAGGTGTGTTGGATTATATTGAGTAATATTGAGGTACCCAGCTAACACCTACAAGAATGTTCTCCGAATATTCAGTGTTGGCTCTGTGAACATAAAAAATGTCCTTGACGTTAGAGAAACGTTTTTAAAAAGTATGATGTTCCTCAAACATTCTTTCAACTTAATTTTGATTTAAAATTCAGCATTCTAGGAGCATTGATTTGTAACATTCCAAGAACATAAAAACGTTTCCTTAATGTTAGTAGAATGTTATTTAAAGGTAAGTATGATGTTCCTGAAACATTCTTTCAATCATTCAAACACCTGCTGTGAACAAGCACTGAAAGAAAGAGAAACAAAAACACAAACTACAACTTTCTTCAGCCACACCCTTAGATGAACTGAAGATAAGACATTCAATCTCTCAAGATCTGATTTAACAACTCCACAAACAGCATTACCAGCTTCACTTATTACTAAGTGATTAAGGGATACTAGATTTACTTTTTCTTCTGCAGACGTCTACAAAAGTTCTTATTGAGAATTAACAGAGGTTTAGACGTTGATGTCTTATTGAAAATGTTTCGTTTGAGGTCACCATTATGGGTATCAGTGTCTAGTTGGACTCTTGACCCTTGACCTTTTTTGAGTTGCTTCTTTTGCAGTAATTGCAGGTGTTTTCAGAAAACATTTCTACGTTGATAAAGCAGATCAATATGTTTGTATTGATAACGGACAAGTGACTGCATTAAAGTAGATTGAACATCTGGCTTTTATGTAGTTTTTTTACTTTTGGATTTGAAATATTATATGAGAAGGAAGTAATAAACTCAAATGTGAATTTTTTGTTTTTAAAATTTCAGTGATTTATGTAAGATTGTCCAAAACTACTTAAAAGTTTAATACGTCACACTTAGAAATCAGCAATCATCATACCAACTTCAACAATGGTGACAATAAAAAAAAAAAAAAAAAAAAAAAATTGCAGCAATGCATGCTGGGAGCCATGGATGTGTTTTGTATGCTGGTATGAAGCATGTCACCATTGTTGTGTTTCACATGTCAAATGTTGATATCTGTGAGTGTATTATTAACACAGAACATGTTTTAAACAAAAAGTTAATAATGACCCTATTTATACACTACCAAACATCAGCATTCAGCATGTGAAATGCAGCAACTGCGTTAAATTATTTCTCTTCACATTGGTTGAGTTATTTTAACCAATTTAATGCAGTCATTTATCTGCTATTAAAACAGACATATTGAGCAGCTTTATCAACACAGAAATGTTTTCTGCAAAAGATGCACCTCAACACAAGTAAAGGGTCAAGTGCCCAATTAAAGCAAACACTGATCTCCATGATGATGATCTCAAACTAAACATTTCCAATAAGACACCAACATCTAAACATATGTTATTTCTCAATAAGAACTTCTGTAGACGTCTGACAGAAATAAAGTCAATCTGGTTAGTAATGCTGTTTGTGGAGTTGTTTAATCAGATCTTGAGACATTTAATGTATTTTATCTTCAGTTCATCTAAAGCTGTGGCTGAAGAAAGTTGTAGTTTGTGTTCTTATGTCTCTTTCTTTCAGTGCTTGTTAACAGCAGGTATTTGAATGATTGAAAGAATGTTTCAGGAACATCATACTAACCTTTAAATAACATTCTACTAACATTAAGGAAACTGGATATTTTTATGTTTTTTAAATATTAGAAATCAACGTTCCTAAAATATTTAATTTTAAAACAAAATTGAGTTGAAAGAATGTTTGAGGAACATCATACCTTTTAAAAAACATTCCTCTAACATCAAGAAAACTGGACATTTTTATGTTCCCAGAACCAACACTATAATGAACACAACTATGAATATTCTTGAACGTTCTTGTAACACAATTCTGTTAGCTGGGTAAGCATCATGTGGGACAACAGAGACCACAAATTCAAAACGTTCATGTTAGACAAACACCAGTGCTCACTGTTATGATGACAAAATTCACAGAATTATGTGAAATCAGCAGATTCAAAGAGATATGTTGTCTTGCAGCTTTGACCTTGGAGGAAGTTAAATCTTTACAACTATCAATGGATTGACAACTTGACTGGCAACTGTGAAAAGATCAAATATACTAACGTCAAACCTTCCAACTTCCCCAGCCACAAAATAAAATCATACATGATACAGATGACAATAAAAATTATTGATGACATCTTTCTATATATTAAGAATTTCTAGAGTTCTTATAGACTTGTTAATGTGTTTTGAAGGGTTATAACCAGAGTTGTGCAGACATTACCAACTAATCTGAATGCCCAAACTGAGTTCTGAGGTCTCTCCCCTGTGCAAACATTACAGGAATGCAAAATCAAATACACAGAGGTCCAGCAAAACAACCCTCATAGAAAGAGCATTAAACAAAAAATAAAAAAGATGTTGATTCTTAGAAAGTGGAAAGTGGAGTGTGTGTGTGTGTTTGTATGTACACCTACTCTAACATATTTTGTGGACCTTGGGGTCAAATTACAAATTATAGAACAATCTATAAATAAATGAATATAAATAAAATATAGAAAACTTTCTGTTAGGGTCAAGGGTGTATGTAAAGTGTTTATAATCAACTGTATGTAAAAGCAAAAAAAAAAAAAAAAAACAACAACTATGTAATGTCCCCTTTAGATAGCTAAGTAAACATATTTGTGTGTACAGGTTTAGCCTATGGGGACCAATATCAGCACAAGTTTAGCTAAACCTGAATTAGTTGCATTGCAGGATACATCCAAATGTTCCCACAAAAGGAAAGTGGGTTGAATCCAAGGAGCTCTAAAATAATTTTACACTCGTTATCTGATGGTAAAGGCTGCATCTGCCAACTGAAGGCACAGCACCTGGGATTTCTGCATGGCTAACAGCTCCATCTCAGCAGTCCATTAAAAAAAAAAATTAACACAAATAATTGTTTCGTTAACTGCATCAGTCTCTTTAAAAAATGTTAGTTGTTACATAATGTGTGAGAGCAGAAAAGGTCTATTTCAACATTAATATCCTTGTTCACATTCCTCTTGACTGAGGTGGAGGAATAGTTTGGGTAATGGTTTGTTGCCCCCCACTGCCCTTCATAACGCTGGCCCTGAACGCAGCACACACCAGTTTGTTCCGGAGGTGAAATAACACAGCGCAGGACATTTTTGCCAGTCAAATTTGAACAGGCATAGGGCTATTTCTCAATTCCCAGAATGTAAAAATTGGACCTATGTTCTTGTGGAGGCTGGTCTTGCCAGACTACCCTAAAAGCACAAAACTTAAAAAGACACAAGCCACATTTACTTCTCATATACACACAAAACTTTTACAGATGCACTTTAAAGGTGAGAAATGTGAGACCACCAGAGTCTCTAGCTAAGGAGAAAAATCTGAGCACAGTGTGTGCTATTGTTGAGATCTCTTCCCAACTTTAATGGAGACCACTGTGAGAGTGTTACAGTTTCTGTCAAAGGAGACAAGTGTGAGAAGCAGTGGACTCAAACGTAAGTCTCAATTTGATCTTAGAGTAACCTCACTTCTATATAGGAGAAATATTTGAGATGTTAAGAGATCTCACTTTTCTTTTTTTGTGGGGGGGGGGTACTTGTGTATCTTTATTTAGTGCATTATACGTGTCTCTGGTGAATTATCTGCTTCATGCATCTACTTTACACTGGTGCGATTGTGACGGTCATAACTACGGTGGACAAGAGAGCTCAACGCGCTGCAACTGAAGAAATCACATGCAAACTGAAAAAGCACCAGCAAATAAGGAAAAATTCTTCATCAGTTTGACAATACATGTGCTTGCAAATACAGATGTTAATATATACAGGATGTTAAAATAAACAAAAACTCACCTTGCAGGTGATTGATTAGACACACAGTAATGTCCTATCCAATTTCGTCACTTGTAGGGATCCTTCTGAAACATGAAGTATTTGTAGCACCTTTATTACCAAACAGACAATGGACTTTTTTTGTTGTTTTCAATCCTCATGTGTTCATTGACCCAGTTGTCCCTCATGTCTGATTATGTCATTTGGTTCACCTGTGTCTTGTCAATTCTCCTCATTTAGCGGTGTATTTAAATTCCTGTCTGTTGAGTGTGTTTGGGTCGGGTCTCAAATCTAATCTTGTGTGTCTCTACCTGCCCTGTCTGGATTATTAGCCTTGTGGATTATTAAAGCATGTTTATGCCTTGGTGTCCATTCATCGACACAGTCGTGTGACACATACATACATACATACATACACACACACACACACACACACACACACACACACACACACACACACACACACACTGTTTGTTCATAGGTCAGACTTCAAATTGCATCCTTTGAATGCAAGGAATTGAGATTAATGGAAAGGTTAATGGACTTTTTTCTTTGGGTATTATAAACCTTTTTGTGTTTATGCTTAAAGAAATTGCCAATGGGGTAAGAAAAATATACTTTATTAAAGACATATTCTCTAAAAAAGAATTGATAAATTTATCTTGTTTTAAGCATGTTTTGATATTTAATAGATACTGATAAAGAAAATGTTTTTGCTGTCTTTGATACTACAAGGTGTGAAAAGAGAAAGGAACAGCTGAAGGAAAGAGTGATAGCAGAGGGAGGGTGGAATATTTCAGATAGAGTTCTGTGTGAGTTCTGTAGGGGAAAGGTGTGTTTGGAGAACAGACAGAGGGGAGCTTTGTGTACCTCTCTCAGACAGGTCAGCTCTCTCTCCCTCTCTCTCTCAGCCTTCCTTCTTTCCCTCGTTCTTTCATTCTGGGTGCACAGAGCTCCTTTGCAGGCCGTATATGATGCTATCACTACTGTGCTGTGTTCTGCTGCTCTTTCTGAGTCAGGTAAGAGCCACCAATTCCATTCTCTCTTATTCTATTATTATCTCTCTCTCTTAACAGTCAAAGCTTGACTATAACTAATAGCATCACTGTCTGCCCATAACCCATATAACTGGCCTAGCTGGCCCGAAAGTTAAACCTTGGCTTTGAGGTAACCTTGGTATATTTTTTGGAATGTTAACTGTACATTCTTGGCATGCATCCATAATTGTAGTTGATTGCTTATTTACATTAGCACGTAAAGACCCCATAAAATCAGAAAACTTTTTAGTTCACGTCAAAGCTGTGCTGGTATTCTTGTCTTTTAGAAGAACTTTTTAGAAGTTGTCAAAGTGCTTATGACAGGTCAGGTTCCGAGTGATGTAATGCAAGTTGGCTGCTGTTTAAAACCTTGAGATGAAATGGCATTTTAATATGGCATCTCTTTAAAGTGAAACCTACTCATGAGATGTATACAAGATATTCATGAGTTTGCATTGGCATGTAGGTTCCTATTGTTATTTCAGTTTCACAAAATGAGCTCATTCTGTAAACCCTGACAGAAAGACTTCAGATTTTTGTTTTGACCTCTGGTGACCCTGGAAGTACTTGTGTGAAAGAGAGGGGCCTGCAGTAAACCCTAAGGTACAGAAATGATATAGCTCATATGATAAACACAGCTAATCTAACTACACTTAAACCTACAGAACTAAGCTTACAAAGGCTCTTATGGATTTAAAATGTCATATTTGTTAAAATCTCTGATATCTGGGTCATGCTATATAATTTTTATTATTATATGAATTATATTATAAAATATAATATAGCCTATTATAAAATAAAGGATCAATATAATTGATTGAAATGGAATCAAGCTTTGAGGAACAGACTTAAATAATTAATATGATTGTTATATATATTATATAAATGTTTATATAATAGTATATAACATTTATTTTATTTTTATGTAATATTATATATAATTGTAATATATTTTCATTACAAAATAGATCATGTCTTTTCATATTCAAAATACAGCTTTTAAACTACTACTATAATTACTACAAAATAGTAATAACAATATGTTATTAACTAAATTACAGTACCTACAGTCTGTGGACATATTGTCATTTGCACTGACGTTAATAACACATGACTGTGTAGATTTTTTCTCATCTTGGGGCTGTTTCATAAAACAAGTTTACCAAATAAGCCAGGTTTATTTCAGTTAGTCTGACTTAGTTTATTTGGTTCAAAATAAGCCTGGATTATTTGGTTAACTTGTTTCATGAAACAGGCCCCTGGTTTGTAATATTTAATACTGAATCACTCTTACACTCTCGCAAGGCTTTTGGAGGTAATTTACCCAAGTGAAAGTAAAAAAAGGTCACCTGAAGAAAGTAAACTGATATGCTCATGTGGTACTTAAAAGCAAGAAAATGAAAGATGGAGGTGCATATATGTGCTATTTATTTGCTGCCTGCAGAGTGTCAACACTATAAATGCAGCTGGGTCGGTTGATGTTTTTCTTCCATAGGGCTCTTTAACAGAAGTGCAGTCAGTAGAGCTGTGTGAAGGGGCCGCTTGTTGACATCAGGGTTGGATTTTTCCTCTGCCAAGCTTTGCATGTGGATTTGCTGCTAAAGTAACTGAAAGAGCCAGAGAATTACAGTAACACAGTGCTTAAAGTGTCATGAAAGGAGGGAAGGTGGAGGGGTTCTTTATCACACAGTATTAACAACTATTATAAACAAATCTAAAAACAAATCTAATTAGTTATAATTTTTTAGGGAGCAATTCTCACTATTAAGTAGTTACTTACTAGCAAGCATATTACTTGCATAATGGCTGTTTTTATAAAGCACAAATATTAATGTCTTATTCTGCACATATTTTAGATCCCTATACCTAAACCTAACAACTACTTTACTAACTATTAATAAGCAGCAAATTAAGAGTTTATTGAGGCAAAATTCATAGTTAATATTTAGTTAAAATTGGTCCCCAAACCAAAGTGTGACTGTTATATCATACTTAGAAACATCAGCAAATGAGGATTTTTAATATTCTTGTAATATTCTTTGTAATAACAAAAACTGAGGAAGCACATTGAAAATGCAAATCCATATCCTCCTCCAGGAGCAAGTCTATAAACCAATGAGACACATCAGTTTAAAAGGATGCTTCTACCAAAAATGTCATTTTTGTCATTATTTACTCTTACCTCATTTCATTCTAAACATGTATGACTTTTCTCTTTTCTTTGTGGTCTATTCTTCTGTGAATCTGAGTAATGCCTTGTGTCATCATGTTCATGATCAAATGTAGCCCTACCACTAATGTCATCATTTGCATATATATTTAGTTTGAAGAAGATGCAATGGAATATGTCTGAATAAATGATGCCATATTTATATAAATGTATAGTATAATATGTATTAAATATATTTATTTTTAAGTTTTATGTTGTCTTCCTAATTTGGATTATTCATTCAAAAACCCACATTGATCAAATAACTATGCTCTAAACAAATTTAAAGTGCATGCCAAGGAGATGAAACCCAAAGAATAAGAGCATGATGCTAGTGATTCTTTCACAAATAACTACAAATGAGCTCACAGAGGTGGTAGAATCTTGAGAGTATCTCTCTCTCTCTCTCTCTCTCTCTCTCTCTCTCTCTCTCTCTCTCTCTATGATATCTTTTATTCCAGGGTCTTATTTTGTTTTTGCATGTATTGCAGGGTGCTGATAGCAGGCAGAAGCAGCGGGAAGCGACGGGCCTGGTGGAGAGGAGGCAGTTCTGTAGCTGGCCGTGTAAATGTGGCAACCGGCCGCTGTGTGCCCCTGGTGTCAGCTCCATCTTGGATGGCTGCGGCTGCTGCAAAACCTGTGCACGGCAGATTGGGGAATCATGCAACGAAAGGGATCTCTGTGACCCTCACAAAAGCATGTACTGTGACTTTTCCAAAGACCAGCCACGTTATGAAGTTGGCGTCTGTGCTTGTGAGTGAGCGTATTATGAAAAACCCTAGGTGGTTGTTACAATCAACATTACTACTCCTTAAAAATTAGAACAATTAGTTTAGAATTTATGTTTTTACAGAATATAGTGGTGTAATTAGAATCCTGGCACATGATATGATATCTGCAGATAGATAGATAGATAGATAGATAGATAGATAGATAGATAGATAGATAGATAGATAGATAGATAGATAGATAGATAGATAGATAGATCTTAAATTAAGTTTTATTTTTTGTATGTAATAGTCAATCCTGCATATTTTTGCAGACATGATGGGGGTTGGTTGTGACCTGAATGGGGCTCACTATGATAACGGACACGCCTTCCAACCCAGCCCCCTCTACAAGTGCACTTGCATTGCTGGAGCAATCGGCTGCACTCCTGCCTTCATCCAAAAGCCGGCTGGAATGTTGAGTCCCGCTGCTCTTCAGGGCAGATTGCCAGCAGGACTCAAGAGCAATCAAAGCCCCAAACACCAGCAGGACACCGCCTACAGGGCCATGTCAGGTAAATATTACCCTGTGTGAGACATAAAAAAAAAAAAAAAAAAAAAAAAAGCATTCATAACGTATTACATAATTTGAATATTCTGAGAAAATAATTCTCTCCATCTGGGTTTGATTAGATGGAAACATGTTAGCATTTGATTTTATTGGTTAATTTTATTTTTCACAACCCACACAGGCTTAGTTACATTTGCAGAAACGAAAATAATTTTAGAGATGAAGAGGGTTATTACTAGGAAGGAACAATTCAACTCAGAAGCTTATTGATTCAAGATACTGGCTTCACAAAATGATTTTCTCACTTTTATTTTTAACAAAATTAGATTTAAGACAAATTATAAATGAAAAAGTGTCCTTTTATTATTTCTAAGACAAAATGCTGCACATTTCTTTGTGAAACTGAAATATCTCTTATGTTGAAATATTAGCGTATAGACATTTTCCAGCAGAAAATGTACCATGTACAGAAAATGCATTTAAAGCAAAAACAGAATGGTCTAAATTTAGCATTTATGAAATTATGCTACATTAAACTACATAAAAGCAAATAGGCTAAATGAGAACTCAAATTCACTTTCTACCAGTTGGTAGCACCTATAGAAGAACAGCAATACAGCGTTTTGTTGGTTATCGCTGTAAACAAAGCAGCACTGGGCTGATAAAAACTACTTAAACATGCATTATACGGAGGCAAGATGAAAAAAAAAAAATACCATCAAAACTTATTTGAAGACAGTAATTTCCCCTTAAAGATACATTCATATAAACCTCCACCCCAACTGTATCGTGATTTGTTCAGCGTCTTATCGAACTTGAATTGTAACATATTTTCATTGATTTTCAACTGGCTTCGAGTGCATCGTTACATCCCTAGTTATTACATGTTGATGATAGTTTATGAAAACAACAAGACCGAGGATATTAAGAAAGGTACGATCTACTGTCGGTACGATTTTGATTTCACATTGCCTTAAAAAGGAATGCTCCAGGTTAAATAGTATTTGTGGCATAATGTCTGTTATCATAGAAAAAAATATTCAGTGTACACTTTTTACACAAGTGCAAATAGCCCGCCTTGATGGCTAAGGCTATTTACTCTAATTCTGCCCACCATTGTCTGGTTGAGCCAGACAGAATTACAAAAGAAACATCTCGGTTACATATGTAACCTTGGTTCCCTGAATAGGGAACAATGCATTGGCAGCTGATGCTATGAGAACACCCCCTGGTGTGATGACTGTCTGAAGCCCATAAAGAAACAGACCAATTTAGTATCTGCTGGTGCTGATGCCTCCCTCCCCGAGGCACCAGAGTTGTATCCATGCACTTCGTAAACAAGTGCAATTCTTAGGGTGTATTCACACCAGGAAAGTCTGGTAGGTCACTTGCTTTGGTCTTTGTTTTTTTTGGTGTGGTTCAATTTCTCTCTGCCCTTTTTTGCAAGTGGACCAGAAATAGTAAACACAACCACAAGTGTGCTAAGGTCATCCATTCATTGGACAGAAGTTCTCAAGCAGGGAAAAACAGTGCAAAAACAGGCTAATCATGGAGATCTTTCATACAATTTTTATTCTTTTACTGATTTAGTGTTATTAGATACTAACACAATATGAAGAAACTTATGAGCATCATATTAGACAACGTCATATGATGTTGTAATTATGACTTGCTAAAAATGAAATTGTGAATTGTGAAATGATTTTGGCTCACATTTAACAAAAACCCACAAATTCACTCTCTCAACAAATTAGAATATTTTATAAGACCAATAAAAAAATAAATAAAAAAAAATAGTGAATTGTTGGGCTTCTGGAAAGTATGTTCATTTACTGTACATGTGCTCAATACTTGATAGGGGCTCCTTTTGCTTTAATTACTGCCTCAATTCGGCGTGGCATGGAGGTGATCAGTTTGTGGCACTGCGGAGGTGGTATGAAAGCCCAGGTTTCTTTGACAGTGGCCTTCAGCTCATCTGCATTTTTTGGTCTCGTTTCTTATTTTTCTCTTGACAATGTTCAGGTCGGGTGAGTTTGTTGGCCAGTCAAGCACACCAACACCATGGACATTTAACCAACTTTTGGTGCTTTTGGCAGTGTGGGCAGGTGCAAAATCCTGCTGGAAAATGAAATCAGCATCTTCAAAAAGCTGGTCAGCAGAAGGAAGCATGAAGTGCTCCAAGTATTATTGGTAAATGGGTGCAGTTACAGAGACTGGTTTTCAAAAAACACAATGGACCAACACCAGCAGATGACATTGCAACCCAAATCATCACAGACTGTGGAAACTTAACACTGGACTTCAAGCAACTTGGGCTATGAGCTTCTCCACCCTCCCTCCAGACTCTAGGACCTTGGTTTCCAAATGAAATACAAAACTTGCTCTCATCTGAAAAGAGGACTTTTGACCACTGGGCAATAGTCCAGTTCTTCTTCTCCTTAGCCGAGGTAAGATGCCTCTGACGTTGTCTGTGGTTCAGGAGTGGCTTAACAAGAGGAATACGACAACTGTAGCCAAATTCCTTGACACGTCTGTGTGTGGTGGCTCTTGATGTCTTGACTCCAGCATCAGTCTTTTTCTTCTTTTTCTTCCACACTTTTTCTTTCCACTCAACTCTCTGTTAACATGCTTGGATACAGCACTCTGTGAACAGCCAGCTTCTTTGGCAATGAATATTTGTGGCTTACCCTCCTTGTGAAGGGTGTCAGTGATTGTCTTCTGGACAACTGTCAGATCAGCAGTCTTCCCCATGATTGTGTAGCCTAGTGAACCAAACTGAGAGACCATTTTGAAGGCTCAGGAAACCTTTGCAGGTGTTTGAGTTGATTAGCTGATTGGGATGTCACCATATTCTAATTTGTTGAGTGAATTGGTGAGTTTTTGTTAAATGTTAGACAAAATCATCACAATTAAAAGAACTAAAGACTTAAACTACTTCAGTCTGTGTGCACAATTTGAGTCGAATTACTGAAATAAATGAACTTTTCCACGACATTCTAATTTATTGAGATGCACCTGTATATATATATATATAATATATATTATATATATATATATATATAAAATATTTAAAGCATATCACCATATTTGTTTAAACATTTAACCTATATAAATATGCGCTATTAGGCGCATATCCAATCGTTTGTGGGGAGAGTGGAAGCTGAAGTGCACTTCAGGACATCATTAGAAACAAATTATATACGCCATTATTTTTGCTCATAAAGGTAAGAATAATACATCGTCCGGAACTGTAAAGGGTCTATTTTTATTCGTGTGCAATCACAATATCAAGAAAACATTGTGCTACTGTATTGCAGACCTCTATTCTTCTTCAGCACTAGTTTTTAATGTAAAATCTGGACTTTCTCTTCCTCTATGGCTCTTTTTTGCAAAAGGGAGAGGATCTTTAAAAACCAACTTTCCCTCCTTCCGCAGGTCAGGATCGGCCATGTCCTTAAAGATATCTGCTTGGTAGGCCTGCAGAACCACCATGGTATGCAGCGCCGTACCAGCATGATTGGTAGCGATATAAGATTTACCAGTCAGCTCCAAAGTTGTTCTGCATGACTTGTATGTGAAGCATCTCCTCAGCACATGAGACAACTTCTCGCAGCTCAATATAAGCTGATAAATGCATGGCCTCCTGAGCACTGGAGTGCAGCTAAACTGCTGCTGAACTCCTCAGAGTCCCGACAGCAGTGGTCATAAGAATGTCATCCAGAGACCACATCCCAAGCTTCTGGCCCGGGACATAACAAAAACATCATTATCAGCAAATTCAAACGGTGAAATAGGGTTAACATGCTCCAGTGAGAGAGAGAGAAAGAAAAGGACCCACAGGGTTTTAGCGTGAGTAATTGTGTGTAGCCAGTCCCCTTCTCTCCTTTTAAAAAAGTATTTTTAAATACTTCTAAAGCACTCTTAAAAATCTCACAGTACATGCAACTAGCAATGCCATTAAGTGTAGCATGAGATGATGAATAGTCAAACACTTGATAAACAATTAATACTTCGTTACATTTATACAGCGCTTTTTCTGCTTTTCTAAGCACTAAAAGAGCTCTACATTGTGAGGGGGTCATCTCCTCATCCACCACCAGTGCGCAGCATCCACCTGTATGATGCGACGGCAGCCATTGTGCGCCAGAACGCCCACCACACACCAGCTTATTGGTGGAGAGGAGACAGAGTGATGAAGCCGATCAGTAGATATAGGGATTGTTAGGAGGCCATGATGGTCAGAGGCCAATGGTCGAATTTGGCCAGGATGCCAAGGTCACACTTTTACTCTTTTCGAAGGACATCCTGGGATTTTTAATGAACACAGAGAGTCAGGACCTCGGTTCAAAATCTCATCTGAAGGACGGTACTTTTTGACAGTATAGTGTCCCCGTCACTATACTGGAGTGTTAGGACCCACACAGACCACAGGGTGAGCACCCCCTGCTGGCCTCACTAACACCACTTCCAGCAGCAACCTACTTTTCCCAGGAGATCTCCCATCCAGGTTCTGACCAGGCTCAACCCTGCTTAGCTTCAGTGGGCAACCAGTCTTGGGCTGCAGGGCAATATGGGTGCTGGCTATTACCATGCAAGTCCTCACTCATAAAATGTAGACAGCATGACAACACAGCACAGTGTTTAAAGCTTGTGCCTATTCTTCTAAAATGTATTGCCTGATCCAGTTTTCTTTCATTGTAAGTGCTTTGCTGTAAGCATTTTTTATTTATTTATTTTTTTAATTGAAATTATTTATGGCAATTAAACTGACAGCATGTCACAAATGTTAATAGAGCATTACTTGTATTAAATTTGGAACAATCATTCCTTTATAAGCATGTGAGGGTTACTCTGATTATGAGAATGAGATAAGATACAGTAGATATGTACTTTCAACCAACAGAGCAGTTCATGTTCCTGTCCTAACACTAATACACTAGTTCAGGGACCAGTTCTCACTAATAACTAGTTGCTTATTAGCATCCATATTTCCAGCATATTGACTGTTTATTAGTACTTACAGTATAAAGCACATATTGAATGGTCCTAAACTAAAGTGTGAGTGAAAAATTGTACATTTTGCAATCATGGGTTCACTCTAGAATTCCTTATGGACAGCAGTTAAGAGATTATCATTTAATAAATTACATGCACTTTTGCCTCAAATGTAAGTTGTCATAAGAGGAATAATTTTTTGTTCATTTACTTTAGGTAAATGTCATTCGTCAATCGCATAAACAAGGTTTACATAGAAAATGTAGTGTTGCCAACTGTTTTCAAACATCTATACTAAAAATAAACTACTTCCAATCTTTGAAGCAGCATGTAGAGTGACATTAACCATGTACTAACATTATTCATAACTAGGAAACAGCTAAATCTTCTTAGAAACTCCAGAGAGAACCCATGGTGAATGTGCCTTCTGGACTGTTCTATGAATTGATGTCATAACTAAACAGCTCCTAAGTAGCTGTGACAGATCAGTAACTATACAGTATTCACAGACTCATTGTTCCTGTCAGAATGTGAAGCCTGGGGTGAGGGCATATGTTTGAATGTGTGCTGTGGGATGACCTAGTGCTTTGTGACTGTAACACTGAAAGCTTACAGGGATCCTCCCTTAGCCTGGAAGAAGAACTGTTTGGTTCAGACCACACCCTGGTCACCCTGTTCACGCACCTGCGGCATCGGCATCTCTGTACGAGTCAACAACGACAACAGCAAGTGTGAGATGAGAAAAGAGCGCCGACTTTGTCTGCTTCGACCATGTGATAAAAACACTCTAAAGGGACTAAAGGTAAGAGATCCGTTCTGCTGGAATTTCACATGCTGGGCAAGGTTAAACTAGAAATTATGTCTTCATCTAAACACCCTTCATGCCATTCCAAACTTGTATTCAATCGCCAAAAAGGACAAAAGTGTAGCCTACTATCTATGTAATTCTTACACCTCCATTGATTTAATCCAAATCTTCAGAGGACAAAATGATCATACTGTATGCATGACAAATAGATCAAAAACTCAAGCAAATCTGAACATTTTGCAACTCTGGGTTGCTAGGCTCGTGGGTTGACAGTGAGCGACGCACCACTTCCTCACTCTCCCCCAAGTCACCCCCATCACCAGTGGCCAAGAGGTCACGGTTTGCAGACGCAATGCCTCTACAAGCATCTCTGGTCAGTCCCTCCAGGGACACGGGGAGTTTTGCTGTGATGACTCAAAATGCAATGCCTTCTGGGCCACCCAGCTCAACTCCCCATCGTTGCACTACTGCGGGTATGTCGACTATCCCTTTGGTGACACTTGTACGGAGTTTGGGAGCGTGGCTTGAGTTGCCCAACCTGAGGAGTTGTGCGATCACAGGGACCTTAGTCAGTTGGGGCTTCAGGTCAACCGAGAAAAAAGCAAGCTCTCCCCTGCGCAGAGAATCTCTTATCTCGGTATGGAGTTAGACTCTGTGAGTATGATGGCACGTTTCACCAACGAACATGCCCAGTCGGTGCTGAACTGCCTGAGTTCCTTCAGAGGCAGAACAGTGGTACCACTGAAACATTTTCAGAGGCTCCTGGGGCATATGGCATCCGCAGCTGCAGTCACGTCGCTCGGATTGCTTTATTTGAGACCACTTCAGCACTGGTTACACTCCCGAGTCCCGAGATGGGCATGGTGCTGCAGTACACATTGTGTCACCATCACACTGATGTGTCACCACCTATTCATCCCCTGGTTGAACCTTGCTTTTCTACAGGCCAGAGTACTCGCCCTCTATCTCCTCCTATGGAGTCAGACGCAGCTCAAGTCGCTGAGTGCCATCCATATTCCAGGGGAGCTCAATCATGCAGCTGCTCTCATGACAGCTCACTTTCCCCGAAGAATGGTGACTTCATCCCCAGACGGTCCAGCTGATCTGGAGTTGATTCGGGGAAGCTTAGGTGGACCTGTTTGCTTCCCATGAATTAAACTAAACTACATTTTAAAAATAAACGTATATTACTAAGTACAGAATTACTAAAGTCCGGCTCACACTGTGCGATTTTGGCCACAATTTGGTCGTCTGACATAAATTTTGAAAATCCTAGGCTAAAATCTGTAGTCTTTGATCACTGGTTTGACATGTTCACTGACAGCCAATTAATGTCCATTGTGATCAAATTTTACCTCTGATGAAATTCCTCACTCACAAGATCCCAAAATATAAGGTAAATATCATCTATTCTGTGTCAGTATTTATTGTGTGTACTTACCATACAGCGTAAGCCGGGCTCAGACTGTGCGATTTTTAAAAGTCCTTTAGGATTATACTTGTCAGACTGTATACCCAAGAATAACTGTCAACACTGGTAAATTATGAGTAGTGTCAAGCAAAAGATCCTATGATCCTGTTTACCCAAGGTTTAGACTGACACAGGCTTAAATGTTTAATATGTTAAAAAAATGAAAGATATGCAGGTATTTTAGAATGAAATGAATGAAGCTGGAACTTTTCCAATGTTCTATTTTTGAACCCAAAATCATAACCATAAAAGGGATTAATTTTTTTCTTTCCTCATTCATGCTTAGATGCCAAGAGGTAAAACCTGCAGACCGAAATTCCAGGCCAGTAAAGAAGAGAAGCTCTCGCTGTCTGGTTGTACCAGCGTTAAGAAGCACCGCCCGACATACTGCGGCATCTGCACAGACAAGCGCTGTTGCGTTCCCAATAAGTCCAAAATGGTGAATATAGAGTTCCACTGCAAAGGGGGATCTAACGTACTCTGGAAGATGCAGTGGATCACTTCTTGTGTATGTCAGAGGAAATGTAATGATGCTAATGATATGTTTTCAGAGCTGCACTTAATTTAAAACAGACAAAGAGGAAGTACACAGTGCTTCATGGTAGCTATAGCATATGGCCAGAAATACTCTATGCAAGTATATGAATAAAGACAAGTAACTTGTCAACACACTTCAATTTTACAGACATGTAGTAAATACTTAATGTCTGTGCAAGCGCTATTGCGCTAATAAACCTCAGAACTTGAATAAGACAGAGTTACATTCAACTGTCTATGCCATTAATCCGAAGGTGTTGTTATTCAGATAGCTTTATGCTTTTATAAAATCTAATGGCAAAGTTCAAACTGTTGTTTTACAATGAGTAGTTGATTTTAAAAAAGGACAGACAAAAGAATGACACATTATTTACTGTGCACTTATACACTATGACTATGTACTTAACTGTGTAGCCTATGAATTTTAGTTTTGTGTATGAAGGTTATTTTGTCATTCATAATCAGTCTGATAGCCCCTTGTCCTCTGCTATGTAATTAAAGCTGTGACAGTTGAATGCATGAAGTGTCCAACATTACACACACTTTTTTTTTCTCTGTCAGCTGCATCATGCTAGTATTTAAAGCACACCATTTTCTTTCTTTCTTATTTTTTTATTTAGAATTTTAAGCGTTCACTTTTTATACTACCACATTAGTATGTGAACTGGGACGCACCTAAAGCATCCCTTGGGTCAATGCAGAGTGCACCTGTGAAATCATCCATGCATCGATGTGTCTGCATTCACATATTTGAGTAGAGTATGATTCGGGCCTAAACGCACAACTAAACACATTAAAGCCAGTGTTTTACTCTGCTGTTTGGAATAAAGCGAGTAAAGAGAACAGGGAGATATTTTTGTAAACACTTACCAAAGGTGCACTAAGTAATATTTGAAAAACTTCTTTTGCCGTAGTTCACTGACAAGCTAGGCGATATCGCATTTCGAAATCAAATGCGATTCATCTGCAATTATGAGGGTGATTTTGCCTAATTGTCAGTGAACTACGGCTCTGTGCAGTAAAAAGCCGCTCAATTTGAAAGCAAGTGATGGTGATTTAGTACTAATCACGGGACCGGCTTTACTGACGAGATGTGCATGACAATCGAATGCGATTAATTGGACAGCCCTAGCCAGCAGGCATAGCAGATTCCATCATCTTCGTTGCCATGGTTGTGTTACGTACGTGTGGGGTGGAGATTTCAAAATAGTGGCGAGGTCCTGTTGGGGTATGGGCGTGTTTGTTTTGGTGCTTTCTAGGGGTGGGCGATATGGAAAAAAAATCATATCACGATTTTATCATGGTTTTGGTTATGGTTTTACTATTTTGCAAGTTGTCTGACCATTAAGCTTTCTAGGGTCAATTTCCAATCAATTTTATTATAACTTGTTATAAAGACAAAGCCTTTCAAACTAACAACAAAAAAGGAGGGGTTTTTGGTAAAAAGTGTTTGGTTGTTTGTTTTTTTTTATTTTTTATTAAAGAAATTAAAAGGATGCATATTACTACTACACATAATAATATACAAATAAAATAAACAGTGCTTTATTTTCAGGTACAATGAATGAACAAATATAAAAATAAAACACTATATAAACTGATTCCTAAAGCAACTGTATTAAATTTCTTCAGTCAAGCGCAGTGAGTGATTTTTTTTTTATTAACGTTAAAGGAATAGTACACCCAAAAATAAAAATTCTGTCAGCTGTCTGTCAATTCTGTCATAGTGTTTTATATTTATACCATCATTTACTCACTCAAAAGTTGTTTTAAACCTGAATGAGTTTCTTTCTTCATCTGAACATAAAAGAAAAGAAAAAGTCATGACATTTTGCAAAGTATGGTAACCCATACTCAGAATTGGTGCTCTGCATTTAACCCATCCATAAGTGCACACACCACAGCAGTGAGGAAAGTGAACACACACCCGGAGCAGTGGGCAGCTATATATCCAGCGCCCGGGGAGCAACTGGGGGTTCAGTGCCTTGCTCAAGGGCACCTCAGCCATGGGTATTGAGGGAGGAAGAGAGCGCTGTTCATTCACTCCCCACCCACCTACAAATCCTGCCAGCACTGAGACTTGAACCTGCGACCTTCTGGAAGTCCAATTCTCTAACCATTAGGCCACAGCTGCCCCTATTATTTTATAAATGCTATTTTGAAGAACGTGTAAAACCAAACATTCTTCAAAATATCTTATTTTGTGTTCAGCACAAGAAAGAAATTAATACAGGTTTGGGACAACGTGACAGTGACTACACAATGACAGAAATGAAATTTTAGGGTGATCTATCCCTTGACAGTAATGACAGTAGGCTGCATGTTTAATAGTCCTACTGTCACATTAAGAACTGCACGCATCTAATATCAAGAGTATGTGAGCGGAGTGGAGCGGCAACAATTTCCCCTCCATGCTCCGAGTCCGAGCATTTCATAATCACTCCGCTCCGGGTTTACCATTTCCCGCTCCTGCTCCAGTCCGTGCTCAATGATACCAGAATCACTGCTCCTACTTCGCTCCGTGGCTAAAGTATTTCAGTATGTTTGAAATGTTCATAACGTAGCCTATATTAAAACAATAAAATAAATAAAAAACAGGAGAGTTTCAAAGTGGCTTAGGCTATTGTGTGCAAACTTTTTTTTTTTCGGTGCCACACCCCATGTCCAAACATGGGTTGTCAGCATTAAAAGGTATAATTGCTGCTTCTGCTGTGCAAATTTTGTTTGTGATGAAAATAACATTTACATTTTACAATTTACATTTTCGTCAGTTATTTTATCTACAGATCGATGCATTTCTTACAGATTACTGCTTATTAATTATAAGTTAGATGATGATGTAGTAGTGTTGTATTATTTTTTTTTTTTTGATTTATTGTTGAAGAGATTGATTGCTTGTTGTTGTGTTGTTGTTTTTATTATGCTTTAACCTGAAAATATTCAGTAAAAGGAACAGACAAACTCCTTGAGAACTAGCCTGTAACTTCCCGCTCGGCTATTGCAGTCGTTTATAACTTTCTGATCTGAGAGATCCAACTGTATCAAGCTATAGCTAAGCTAAGTATCAACCTTGTGTGTTTTGACAGTATTAGCGCAAGATACCTTCAATAATCAATAAAAAATAAAAGTTCAATAATCAGGCGCTGTTTGACAGGCTTTAGCGCGCGCCCTTCGGGTGTATGCAGCGCTCAGAAAAAGCACAGGTCAGACCAGTGCGCGAATGAAACATTTAGCACGGAAGCACAAGCAAATAATGTGAGAGTAACTCTACGCTGAGTTAACACTGCTGTGAATGCATGTGGAGTTGTACAGTATATGATGGAGGCGCCAGAACTGCAGCTGATAGAATGTGCGCTCTATCACGATACTACGATATTTCATCAAAAGCTGATCGTGGGGACATTTTTATCATCCACGATCAAAAATCGTCATATCGCACACCCCTAGTGCTTTCAAATATCAACATCATTTAGCAAAATTTGCTTAGTGCACCTTTAAATGAAGCAGAGTCATGCTAATACATGTCTCATATTCCTCAATTAATTTTAAGTAAGTTCTCATGAGTAATGTATAGGAAATTCGCAGGTCACAGGTACTCACCTGGATGTGATGAACCTGTAGAGATTTTGAACTTGTGGGAAAACACAGACATTTAAGACCATCAGCTACAGTCAGCTCTGAGGTTAAGCAATGGCATATACTTCTGAAAAAGTCAAACAAATAAATACATTTCAAACTTGTTAAAAAAAAAAGTATGTGTATGCTAGCCATTATTTTGGAGCAAAGCTCAACCAACTAGAGGTCGCTACAGAAACAGGAATATTCATGAACGATGAATATATTCTCAACTGTAGAAGTAATCAACAAAAGAGAGCAGTAATGTGGTGCAGTACAGGAGAGTTAATAATAATATAATAGTATATTATGAACTCTCACTAGTAGCTGGCACATTGCTGTGCATTTGCATAAAGCTGAACTCTCCTGATTATGGTATCTGGCTAGTTGCTGTGAATTTGCTTTGAGTTTGAATATAGTTGAAATCTAATGGTCAGCTAATCGAAAATGAATGACTTGCAACTTGATGAATTTTATTGGGTGTTTCTCTTCTTATTCTTTTTTTCTTTTTTGGTAAGCCTTATCAAAATGTGTCTCCTTTTTTCTTTTTTGTAAGCATTACAATGTAACACTAGATACATATACAAAATATTATTTTTACTACTACTAGGTGCTTTTTTGCTTTCAAATTCAGCCCATTCACAAGACAACTTCACCCTATTAGCACACACACATTACAGGACACATTCACTATAGAAAGAGTGCAAAAACAGTATACAAATGAATGCAACAAACAGCTTCATCTAAAGTGGGTCTATTTTAAAATGAATTATTCAAAATACAAACTTTTTTATATTAAAGAAAAGGTTAAAAAACAGGTGAAGTGTGTAATTTTAATATAAATTAGGTTAAATATAAAGTGAATTATTTAAAATATAAGCTTTTATTAGTGTATAAATATGGTGAATTTAGGACTGTTTTCTTATTGTCTGTTCATCTAGTGATGTATGTATTTGGGGTTTTGGTAAGAGGATGTCTGTTTTGCATTTTTAGGTGAGAAATTGATGTTAGGGAAGGTTTGCTCAGGGATAGAGCTCAACTCTGTTTTACTCAATATTGTCTGTTATGCTGTAGGTAGTACTAACAAATCCATATTAGGGTTAGAGCTCAAATCTGTTTTTGTGAATATTATATTTCTATGCCTCTAAAATAGAGACATTTTTAATCAATAAAACATTAGTCCAAAAATATTAAATATTTAGTTTAAGTACAAGTAGAAATTTTGATCACGTTGTCTATTATACACATGAGTCAGGTGGCGATGGTGAGTCTGGGGGCGTTGGGCATGAGAGGGCTTTCCAGGTGTGTGTATTCTTCAATTAGAGCTGAGATAGATGACAAGGCCTCACTGAATCCAGCCAACTCTATGCATTCAGTTAATTGATAGTTATTGATGAGTGTGACTGTTGTGAGGAGAAAATTTTTTTAAGATTTTGGTTTTTTGATTATTTATATATGTGTTTGTTTAATATGTGTGTGTGTGTGTGTGTGTGTGTGTGTGTCTAATGCCTATACAAGTAAAATCTGTATAGAACCAGTGCATGACTGTGCATTAAAAAATTATCAAAATTTAACGTGATTTTGCTGTTGGTATGTTATGCTACACACACCTTCCTACGGTAGAGCTTCACAAAACGCTCCCTTAGTTCAAAGAAGGTAGATTTCACGCAAGTGTTGTTGGCTAAGGCCAACAGAGAATGTGAGTGACACACAGGAGGGACTGAACACAGACTAGTCTTCCATCCTTCCTGATTCCATGCGACAAACGGAAGGGTGGGCTTTAGTCTGAGGGAATAAAAAGAACCGATTATTCTGTAGTTGAAAATGAAGAGAGACTCAAATACATCATCATGGATCATTTACAGATCATATATTTATATTACATACAGAAATAAGTGGTTACAAAACCTTGCAAGCTGTCTATTTAGCATTTTACAGTATCACAGGCGTGCTCCTAATGCAAAGTCTGTATCAAATAGTAGACATTTATGGGTAAAAAGGTGGACTGAGTCTAAAGCAATGCAAGACAAAAAAGTACAAAAATTAGCAGAAATATATATAGTTATAATAATGTATATTTTACACTAATTTGTGCTAATAAGAAGTTCTGTGATTAAGAGTACTCTATGACCATTTACACCTGGTATTAATAATAATAATAATAATAATAATAATAATAATAATAATAATTATTTTAATAATTTTAATAATTGATTACATTTATTTTTCGATTTTTGATATTATTTTTGTATTTTTTTTATAAAGGGTTGTTCTCCTAAACCACCACCAGTGTGCAGTGTGCATCCACCTGGATGATGCGACGGCAGCCATATTGCGCCAGAACGCCCACCACACACCAGCTTATTGGTGGAGAGGAGACAGAGTGATGAAGCCAATCAGTGTATGGGGATGGTTGGGAGGCCATTATGGTCAGAGGCCAATGGTCGAATTTGGCCAGGATTCCGGGTTTACACCCCTACTCTTTTTCGAAGGACATCCTGGGATTTTTAATGATGCTTTTTAATGGTATTAAGTCTTCATTGATCTGATCACAAGTGGTCAGCCGAGACGTTATCAGTTACACCTGGCATTAAAAGGGATAGTTCATTTAAAATTTAAATAATCTGTGAGGGCAACTGATAACAAGAGTTTTGTTTTTGGGTGAACTAACCTTTATCATGTACTTCAAGGGCATGTTTGTTAAAAAATAAAAAAATCTGACTGAAAAAGCTTTTTAACGGCAAATGAAAAGTCATAATCCTTGAAATACTTTAGGAGATGTGTTTTCTATTTCCTTATTCCATTTCTAAACTATTAACTTTTTTATTTTTTAGAATCTTTTCTATTGCCGGTAGAAGTATGTTTGTGTAATTTCAAAGCTATCAGTTTCTAAAAATAAAACTAATATTTTTGCAATACATGGTCTCAATGCACTTTTTTTTTTTTTTGTCATTCAACCATCTTACAGTAAGCAACCTGTCAATGCAAATGTTTTTAATTATCTTGAAACACCAAACAATGTTTTAAGTCCATTGTTTTCACATTCCAAAAGCAAGACTAGTTCAGCTTAGTAGAATAAAAACAAAATGGATATCAGAACTGGAAATATACAGAAAGCCAGCATTCCCCATCACTGAAGCTGCCAATGACTAATAAATTTGACTCAAGATCTACACACTTGCGCAAAAAAAAAAAAAAAAAAAAAAAAAAAAAAATATGAATAAAAAAAATTATAACCATTGCATTGCAAAATCTTTTACATCATATGTGCAATTTATTTATGAAAATTCATTAGGTGAGCATGCAATTCGGAAAAATGTATATTGTAATGAAAAAAAAAGAGAGTAAATCAAAATAAGGGAGAAACAAACCGCTCAATATTCCGGCGCAGATCTGACAACTGAACATTTCCACGCAGCATAAGAGCACAGGCCAGATACAGGTTGTGTTTGGGGTCGGCTTTGATTAGCTGATGCTCCTTACTAAATGCATCTGAGAACATCTGATCCAGCCTACAGAACACAGCACAGCATCCATTTGGTGATGACAAAACACACATGAAGAGGTTTTTCTATATAAAGTCTCTCCCTTGGGTTGTTGGCATGGGGGACAATTATAAATATTTTTCAAGGACCTGTAATGAGCAGGCACCCTCTAAGGTTCTCTGTGGCAGAGCTATTTAACTTCAGTTTGGAAGGTCACTGTCCTGCAGAGTTTATCTATCTCTGAAGGGTTGATTGGACTACACTTTTGGTTTCATTGACTTACTTTCGTGTGCATGCAAATGTGGGAGACCAGAAATGTGTTGCATGTATGTTTTATGCCAGGGGTTCTTAACTCTTGCCATCAAGGTCCACTTTCCTGCAAAGTGTAGCTCCAACCCTAATCAAACACATCTGGACAAACTAATCAAGGCCTTCAGGATCACTAGAAAGTTACTGGCAGATGAGTTCGATCAAGGTTGGAGCTAAACTCTGCAGGAAAGTGGACCTCGAGGGCCAGAGTTGAGAGGCCCTGCTCACTAGGGAAGGGAAACAAGTAAGTCACTATTGGCATGTAATGCAACAAAGATTGCTGAAGTCAACTAAAGTTACTAATAAACCTAGCAATCTCTGTGTAATAATGGAAAGATGGCAGCATCATTATGTTTAAGTCATTTTTACCCTCCTGTAATTTGGCTCTAAATCTCAAGTGAAAATGTCACTTTGACCCCCCTTTACGAAACAGTGAATTACTCCATAAATATACATTTATGACATTTAATATTTTGGCGTTCATCACTATACATGTTTATCTTCCTTCAGAAAAATTTTGAGCTGGGGAAGTTTCTGAAATTCAGTTGATTTGGATACAGAACGTCACTATAATAAACACTGGTTTCTCATGCTTAATTTTTTTATGATCATTAAAATAATAATAATAAAAAAAAAACACTTAAAGACTGCTTTAATACAATTGTAAACACAATAAATTCAAGAACTGACTGCTCACTTGCTGTCTAACATATCCCAAACTTTTAAAGGTGCCACTGTAACAATATAATCAATGCTATTCACTTCACTGGTCAGTGGTTTTAACATTGTGGCTGATCAGTGTATTCATTCGTGTATTAATGTCCATGGCATTTTCAGATTTTAATAATTTAAAAAAGTTTGACTTTGAAAAGAATGAAAATGAAAAGTAAAAATTTACATTTAAATAATTTTTAGCCCAGTACTGATATAATTCAGACAGTTAAAAAATTTTTTTTTAAAAACAACATTCAGGAACCTACCTGAACTACAAATCAGTTATTTATATATATATGTTGAAAACCCAGGGTATTTGAGGCAGGTATAAGAGCATACAATGAGAAAATAGGTAAAGATTACTGCAGATATATAATGACAAACCTGCGTGGTGGTACGCTGACATCAGCAAGTGTGTATAGAGGAGTTAGACTGGGCAAAAGGTAGTGTAACCGTGGGAACGGAACAAGGTTCATGGCTATCTCATTCAGATCCATGTTGAGAGAGCCCTCAAACCGTGCTGAACTGCAAGAGGAGAAATTAATTCAATACAATTAATTTAGTGAGAAAATCTAATTAAATTAGTGATGAAATGTCTTACATTTTTTTAAAGAGTCAAAGACGGCCAGTTACATGTCCTCTATAAGATTTTAGAATGTTTTCCAGTTAATTAAAAAAATATTTAAGTGCCAACTTTTATGTGATGACCTTACTAGCTATATATACATATAGAAATTATCCACCAATCTTAGACTATAAACCAGAACAAAATAGCTCAGCAGATAATGTCTATTGTCACAAAGCATTTTGTACCTGGTAATATTAAGAAGTAGATTGGCCACAATGTTGTTCATGGCATCAAAAGGTTTCTCGACCTTCACCACCCCTCCTTGTCCCGAGATGATGGTACAGTCCTTCTTGATGGTACAGCCTGGTTTGCCAGTGTTGGACATGTGTTGTATCTTACCAACAATATCAACCAGAGACTACAATAAAGGTAAAAAAATATATAATAATAATAATAATTGAAATTACCATGATATCTGACCCCCGCGCTGTTCCAAAACTTTATGACGTCCCTTTTTATGTGCAACACAACAGCAACAATTTTAAGAAAAGCAGCAGTGACAAGGTCTGTCAAGTTATAAATAGGTTAAAAAAGTACAATAAAGGTATTCCATGTGCCTTCTATTTTGTATTCCAACCTTCCCAAAGGCACGAAACTACAGTTTTGTATGAGGAACAGACTGATATTCAAGTTATTATTCAAATCTTTCCATCCAGTCCATCTAGTTTGGTAATAAGACATGTGAGCAATGTTGTTTAGCATCACTGATGTCAAATATGGTGCAACGTGTCTTTACTTGCTTTATCAGAATATACATGACTGCAAATATGGTTTGAGAGCTATGATGCCAGGAGAGAGATACTGTACCTGGTTATCAACTGGCAAGACACAGTCTGCGTGTTCTGTTAGTTCTTTCATGGCTAGGACGCTGTTGTAAGGAGAGGTGATGACATCATCTTCTGCTGTCGGGTAGACAGAGGTCACTATCCGATATACCTCTGGGAACTCGTCTTCTAGAAGCTTCAACACAAACGTGCCTAACCCCGAACCAGTACCTAAACACACAAATGTACACTAAGGTCAGCCAATGTTTCTCAACCACCATCAAGGGTAACATGCCAGACATCAGAAGCTTACCTCCTCCCATAGAGTGAATGAGGAAGAAGCACTGAAGGCAATCACAGTGTTCTGCAGCCTTGCGGACCTGATCCACAATCTGCTCTCTGTAGGCCAAGCCATATGTGTGATGCCCGACCGCCCTAAGAGTCATAGAATAATCATGGTATCAGTCACTGATCAACAGTCAAATAAAAAAAAACAACAATGCATAACTAAAAATACTCTGTCATTAGCTAAAGAATAGGATACAGATTCAAATTCAGCACTCTTAGAATACTGCTTGTCCAACTTGGAACTAATCATTGTACACATTGATGATGATACAATTTTACATCAGTCCACGTCTTAAAACGCTGCCTCAGTAGACAGCTTACCAGTTTTTAGAATAGGGCTATTAAAACTGCATCATATTATGAAGGATTACAAATGTTTTAACGTATAAAAAATTTCTGCATAAAAAGTCTGTGATTTAATAGCTAGGTATAGCATGTATTAGTTTTAAAAGCTAAATTTAACATTAAAACTTAATGATTTTGGTGAACTGGTGTTTGTTTTTTAACACTACAATTCAATATGACAATGTCAGACTCTGTTTGACTCATCTTTGACCTTAGGTTATGACTGGCTGGTTTCATTTCAATCAAAATCATAGTTTTTGAATATCTATCTGGAATGACAAGCAATTGACCTTGTGCACAGATACATGAAGAACCACAAACAGTCAACTACTATAAAATGTGACTGTTCAGTAACATGCCTGGGGGCTGTCAGGACAGGGCTCTAGAGTGTGACCAATTTGGTCGCACATGTGACCTAATTTCTCAATGGTGCGACAAAAAAATCAGAGGTCGCACCGGTGCGACCAGCCGTTCGAGGGGGAAAAAAAAGTCTCCACGACTCTGAAAGTCTCCCTGTGGTTAAACAACAGACACTAGAGCCCTGCATTTCAGCCCAAGCCCGACGGGCCCCGACTTTTTTACGCCCCTCAAGCCGGGCTTCGGGCAAATTTTCATGTCATAGTTCAGACGCGGGCCGGACCACCCGGCTGTTTGCCACGCTGGTGGAAACAACACGAGACCGTGCTTCCACGACTGTCAAGAGCGGCTGGGCGGTGTTTAGTGTCCCGCAGCAGCAGTATGGCGTGTGCTGTCAGGGCAGCTGAAAAGTTCTGCGTTCAAATACATGCAATAGGCTTAAGCTTGCCGCAAAGCACCGGCAAAAGTAATTACCATAAATGTGACAGGGGGAAATAGTAAGGAGATATTTGAATTATTTACTAATAAACTAGTGTTTTCTGAGTCTGTGTCACAAGGATGAAGTTGCTGATCCTGATTTGCCATCTCCTGATTAGATGCACCTTTATAGAGAAGCGCATCTTTACGGATTATGTGGTCGAAAATTTGGGTGCACCTAACTTTTGTTTTTGCTTAGGCACACCAGTGCAACCAGTGCCATAAGTTAGTCTAGAGCCCTGCAGAAGCTTCTGAAGTGTAAAAACACATGGGTGTGTAAACCACATGAGGAATAGCAACACAATAGCAAGTCTGTAATGTTGCTGTTTAAGCATAAAAAAGATCTACAAAATTACAGAGCTCAAAGTCCACTTCAAAAGGAGATATTTTATTTAACAGAAATTAAAATCATTTTTCAAAAACTACAATGAACGACTCGTTTGGACTACAATGCATATTTTCCGGAATTTGTGATTTCACAAATATCAACGAATGGGACGAGACCTGGTTGAGCTGCACTAGAAAAGGCAATGAGTGTTATCACTATGTCTGAGACACGCTAGCTTTCCCAAGGCAGACGAACTTAGAGTGGTTATAATCATCTGGGTTTAAATCGCACTTAAATTGATTTGATTTTGACGCAATATTTAAATTGAAGCTCACAGTAGGCATGACAGAACCGGCTTTACTGACGAGATGTGCATGATAATCGCATTTGATTATTTGCACAGCCCTACAAGCCAGTGGCATAAATCTGATCTGCTAAGAAATAATGGATCTGCATTGGATTTTATGTGATTATTCTTGTTTATGAAGTACATGGGTTAAGTTCGCCTGTTGGCATTTTAGCTCACACTACTAGAAGAGTTTTTCTTTCTTGGATATTTTCTAGTGGTCCAACTTTGGAAGACATTGGTGTGGTGGTTGAATGGGTCTCTTAGAATCTGGATGTTGACATTCATCTGTTTAAGGGTATAGGGTATGCCCTGACATTTGTGCTTTTTTCAGTTGCTTATAAACATATACATGGCTAAAGTCTAAAAAACACTGTATTCAGTACAAACTGGGCTACAATAATAGGTAAATAGCATGTATGTACATGATTGTGTTTTTGAGAAAACAACGTTTATGCATGGTTAGTGGAAAACTAAAATTTTTAAGTTACTGAAATAAGGTCATAAAACACCTAGAGAACATATGTTCACAAGACTGTCAAACCTGGAGCATGTAGCCTAGAATTTTTGCTTCACGACTTACTCATGTTTATGATCTCTGCTGGATAAAGTGCTTCATTCTTTTTTCTGAGGAAATCCAAAACTCAAATCCTGAGGTAATCCTCAGCGCATCTTCTTGGGCTGAATTATGTCTTATTCCTCTCAGTGTGAAGCAAACAGTAAAATAAAATAAAAAACTTGAAAAACAGCCTCGCTGCTTTGTTTTCTGTGGTATGGGCGTTTACACACGCTGCAAGCTTCACGTGGAACATTAAAATGTCAATAGCACGCTCAGCGCGTGGGCGCATTTGATATAATGAAGGTAGACGGGAAAGACGGACATCGCGTTGTTTTCATATGGATTACTTTATCACAGAATATTTGTTTTCAGTAGCACTTGCTTAGTTTAAAAGTAGACATGTCAAGCTTTCTATAGATATATCTCTCATGTCTCTTTAAGTATTTGCTGAGTTACAGTTCATTTTAATGACGCATTTCTAAATGAAAATCACCGCAGACCAAGGCTGCAGACAACACACCTTGTTTGTTTTCTTTATTTTGTAAGTGCACAAAGTTTTGTTGTTATTATGTGTGTATACAAATAAAAGTAGACCCTTTACAGATTCGATTGATGTATTGCTCTTATCTGTACGATCAAAACTGAAAGTGTAATTTAAGTTCTTTTCGGGGTTATCAGGAGAAGATGCCTCAACACGCGTATACGCGTGAGTCAACTCCAGAGGGTTAATTACAGACCGATCTCGAATCTCCTTTTTATTGTCCAAGATACTAGAAAAGGTAGTATCCTCACAATTATATTCCTTCTTTGAGAAAAATGGTATCTGTGAGGATTTCCAGTCAGGATTTAGACCGTATCATAGTACTGACACTGCTCTAATTAGAGTAACAAATGACCTGCTCTTATCATCTGATCGTGGTTGTATCTATCTATTAGTGCTATTCGATCTTAGTGCTGCATTCAACACTATTGCCCACAACATTCTTTTAAATAGACTAACTTTGTTGGCATTAATGGAAGTGCATTAGCATGGGTCAAATCGTACTTATATGACCGCCATCAGTTCGTAGCAGTGAATTAAGAGGTATCATATCGATGACAAGAGCAGTATGGAGTACCTCAAGGCTCAGTACTAGGGCCATTACTTTTCACGCTTTACATGTTTTACTTGTGTGATATTGTGAGGTATCAATGTGTTAGCTTTGTGTTTGTTTTCTGTTTATACTCAGCTCTATATTTCTTTGCTGCCCAGCAAAACATACCAATTTGAAAAAACTAACAGAATGCATAGTCAATATAAAAAACTGGATGACGAGTAATTTCTTACTGCTAAATTCTGAAAAAAACAGAGGTGTTAATTACAGGACCTAAAAACTCTGCATGCAATAACCTAGAATACTGTCTAAGACTTGATGGCTGCTCTGTCAATTCTTCATCATCAGTTAGGAACCTAGGTGTGCTATTTGATAGCAATCTTTCCTTAGAAAAGCCATGTTTCTAGCATTTGTAAAACTGCATTTTTCCATCTCAAAAATATATCTAAATTATGACCTATGCTCTCAATGTCAAATGCAGAAATGTTAATCCATGCGTTTATGACATCAAGGTTAGATTATTTTAATGCTTTATTGGGTTGCTGTTCTGCACGCTTAATAAACAAACTCCAGCTGGTCCAAACGGCAGTGGCTAGAGTTCTTACTAGAACCAGGAAGTATGACAATATTAGCCCGGTTCTGTCAACACTGCACTGGCTACCTATTAAACATTGTATAGATTTTAAAATCTTGCTAATTACTTATAAAGCCCTGAATGGTTTAGCACCTCAGTATTTGAACGAGCTCCTATTAGGATCAATGCACGCAAAGCTCCGGGTCCTGACAACATTCCTGGGCGTGTACTGAGAGACTGTGCAGTGGAACTCACTGATGTCTTCACAGACATTTTCAACATCTCGCTTAGTCAGGCTGTTGTTCCCACATGCTTCAAAGCTACCACCATCATTTCAGTCCCGAAGAAGCCGTCTCCATCCTGCTTCAATGACTACCGTCCAGTTGCACTTACCTGTATTCTCATGAAGTGCTTTGAACTGCTAGTCATGCACCACATCAAGTCTGCCATCCTCCCCTCCCTGGACCCCTTTCAGTTTGCATATCGGTCCAACCGCTCGACCGATGATGCCATCACCACTACCCTCCACTCAGCACTCACACATCTAGAGAATAAAGACTCATACATCATAAAGCTTTTCATAGACTTCAGTTCAGCATTCAACACAATCATCCCTCAACGGCTCATTAACAAACTGGTCCAGCTGGGGCTCAACACTTTGCAACACGCTTTGCAACTGGCTGTTAGACTTTCTGACTGAAAGACCTCAGGCAGTACGGGTCGGCAGCAACACATCCAGCACCATCACACTGAACACAAGGATGTGTGCTGAGCCCCCTTCTCTTCACTCTGCTGACCCACAACTGCACACCTTCACACAACTCCAACCTCTGTATTAAGTTTGACACGACTGTGGTAGGTCTCATTAGCAACAGAGATGAGACAAACTACAGGAGCGAGGTGAGCCACCTGGTCGGGTGGTGCAGTGACAACAATCTCTCTCTGAACGTGGAGAAGATGAAGGAGACTGTTGTTGACTTCAGGAGAGTGCACACTCAGCATGCTCCTCTGACCATCAACGGTGCGACTGTGGAGAGAGTGAGCAGCACCAAGTTCCTGGGTGTGCACATCTCAGAGGAACACATCTCCTGGACTGACAACACCGCAGCACTGGCCAAGAAATCACAGCACCGTCTCTACTTCCTCCGCAAACTGAGAAGAGCCAGAGCCCAGGCCCCCATTATGTGCACCTTCTACAGAGGCGTGGTATTGTGGCTCGTAGGAGTAGTGCTGGAAGGATGATTCTTCGCATAGTTTGGTTAGATGAGCTGGATAGTTGATTGGTGTCTCCCTCCCCTTCCTCCAGGACATTTATCTCACCCGTAAAGCCCTCTGCATCGCAGGTGATCCCACCCAGGACCAGCAGACAGAAGGACTGTCAGGCTCTCAGGAAGCTGAACTCCCTCCCGACCATGCGTAACGCAACTGAGAGTAACACAATTTCAATTCTCTGTATGTATGTACTGTACATGTGGAAGAATTGACAATAAAGCAGACTTGACTTGACTGCATTATAGTCCTCCACGTCCACTGCGTTCTCAAATCTCTGGCAATGTGATAATACCTAGAATATCAAAATCAACTGCGGGCGGCAGATCTTTTACCTATTTAGTGCCCAATCTCTGGAATAACCTAACTAACATAGTTCGGAAGGTAGACACACTCGGTCAGTTTAAATCTAGATTAAAGACCCATCTCTTTAACCTGGCTTTAGACATGGTAATGCGATATATCACGGTAATGAATATGCATGATATTGTTATCATGGGCACTTCTAAATACTGTGAATAATTATATATTATTTACTATAACTATAACATGCCCTAGATATTGTGATATTGTGTTCCTGTAGCTCAAGTGGTAGAGCATTGCGTTAACAAGCGCAAGGTTAGGGGTTCGATTCCCCGGGGGCACATGATAGGTAAAAATTTGATAGCCTGAAAGCACTGTAAGTCACTTTGGATAAAAGCGTCTGCTAAATGCATAAATTTTAATTTTAAATTTAAATATTGTTTGAAAGTGTTTTGATTCTTTATTATTCATTCACACTTTACATTAGGGCTTCATTAGTTAACATTAGTTAATTCATAAGTTAACATAAACTGCCAATGAAAAATTCTTCTGAATATTCATTAATCTTAGGTATTACAATAATTAATAACACGTTGTTAAAATCAAAAGTTGCAACTGTGTTATTAACCCAGATTGCACGTCTGATGGCAGATGGAGTATTCTGACGACGACTTTTCATACCTTTTATGGACCTTGGCACTGTTATTTACTTGGCAGTCTATGGGGACAGTCTCAAGCCTCCAGGTTTTCATCCAAAATATCTTAAATTGTGTTCCGAGGACAAACTGAGCTTTTAAGGGTTTGGAACGACATGGGGGTAAGTGATTAATGACAAAATTTTCATTTTAGGGTGGAGTATCCCTTTAATAACTTCTGTAGCAAATGTAGCTATTGCTTATTGTGAATGTTAATGCATTAACTAAGGTTAACAAATGAGGTCTTATTGTAAAGTGATACCTATTGGTCTTTATAGTTATTTTGCACTTTAATCTGTGTAAAACTTTTAAGTTTATATATTTTTCTGTATTGCTTTATTGTATTTAAATTTTCAGTTATTCTTGTTATTTAAAAAGTTATTAAATCTGTTATATTGTATTATGACCACTTTTTTAAAACTAAATTGCAATACCGTGATAATACCATGATAAAAGCATTAGCAATTAATTGCAACATGAAAATTTGATACCGGCATATCCCTACCTGGCTTACACATAACCCACAGTCACCCGAATTCAGTACGTATCCAGACCAGATGATGGATCAGTGTCTAGCGAGGACCTCTACAGCCTTGAAAGTCAACGGAGACCAGGACAACTAGATGAGCCCCAGAGACAGATCCCCAGTAAAGACCGTGCCTCAGACGGCCACCGGGACAAGACCACAGGAACCAGTTGAGGCCTCTGCACAATGTGACTTTGCTGCAGCCTGGAATTGAACTGCTGGTTTCGTCTGGCCTCCCAGACTGAGCCTGGTTTCTCCCAAGGTTTTTTCTCCATTCTGTCACCGATGGAGTTTTGGCTCCTTGCCGCTGTCGCCTCTTGCTTGCTTAGCTGGGGACACTTCATTTCCAGCAATATCGTCGACTTGATTGCACAGATAATATTTAAACTGAACTTAGCTGGATGATGACATACACTGAATTTAATGATGAACTGCCTTTAACTGAAAAACTGCTGTACAGCTGCTTTGACACAATCTGTATTGTTAAAAGCGCTATATAAATAAAGGTGACTTGACTTGACTATATTCTGTTTCATATTTCATATTCTGTACATAGTTGTCAAAGGCTGATAAACTGGCAGTAACTTTGTAGTATGGCATTGTGGTGAGGTGTTCTCACAGCGTAAGCTACTGACATAGCACTATAGTGAACCTATAAAAAGGAAAGTTTCTCTTATGTATGTAAACCTGGTTCTATAAAGAACTGCTTGGCTGCATCAAGTGTAGATAGAGATGTGTCTTTAGCCCTTTCTTGAAGATGGGATGGCCTCTTTGGGATGGCACAATAATGCAATGTTCACTTGCAGAATGCAAGGTTCTGGAGGGCATGTAAGTCTGAATTAGTGAATTTAAGTAAAGGGGTGCAGAGTAAGTGGTTGTTTTGTAGGCATACATCAAGGTTTCTGGCTGTTTTAGAAGAAGTTATGGTTAATGAGCCTAGTTGGATGGAGAAATTGTGAAGTGATGTGTTGGCTGAAACCCCAAGCAGTTCTGTCTTGGCATGGTTGATGATGTTGAATTGTCCGTTTTGACAAGTATTCACATAAACACAGTTGATTACGTCTTAAGTGAACGTAAACAGCAGAAAGAACGTGTATCAGTACATTGCATCCATTGCAGCTATGCATTTGGTTTTAAAGGGATAGCAGTCTAATTTAGTTGCTATTTTCCGAGTCATTGATGTCATTGATGCACTGTAACTAAACCCATTAGATTTTAGCCAACTAAATTTACTGGAGATTTAGTGGACTAAAATCTTATGATATAAAGTCGACTAAAACTAAAAACAATTCAAATGACTAAAATAAAACTAAAACTAAATGTCATTTTAGTCAAAAGACCATGACTAAAACTAAATCAAAATTTGCTGTCAAAATTAACACTGGGTTGAATATTCACTTCTGAAGCCAGCCTGGTTGCTGTCTAGCAGGTTTTTCTGTGTGAGAAAGGCAGAAACTTGGTTGAACAATTATTTCAATCACGCTCAGGCAGAGTTCAAGGTAACCGTGCCTAGTGTGAGTACACCCTAAGGCACATGTGCAAGCTGGTTTTGAAAAATCATGCTGTGCATGAACAGTGTGCACGTACTGTGCTGATGATTACACTTATGTCACACACATTGTTTGCATACCCTAGCATATGTGAAAAAAAAAAGCCACTGGGTTGGCATGTTGTGCCTTTTGCAATTAAGAACACAGTGTTTATGGCAGAGTACATGTAGAATATGTCTGTACTGCAAACGACTTAGGGCAAGATCACATTTTCAAGAGCATCTGTACTCAGCCAGGACTCAGACTCGAATGAGCTGGTCCTGACTATTCACAGAAAATATGGACTTTGACTTGAGATGAAGTCCACATCCTGGTTTTGTACAGGCTTAAGTACTACAACACTGCAGTAATGCCTAATAGGTTTTGACAGCAACCTGCACACATAATTTACATTTTTTATGCCACATTAGAAATTCAGCATTGCGTTAGTTCAGTCAGGCCACGTTAGTCAAGCTTGCATCAGCCGACAGTCAGCTGTTCCTGACGTGTACCAATCCACTGTTGACACCTATCACATGCGGTCTATTTAAATTCCCATTCTTCAGCGTCTCTTCCATCGCATCACCGCTTGCAAATAACTGGCATCGCTGCTTGTAAATCAAACTGTTGCAGCGTGTTTCAGAACATCTGAAATCCACATCTAAGATAGGTGAATGTTCTTTTAATCCATATCGCTGTGTATATTGCCTGGTTAACATCATTTTGCATCGGTTGGAGGAGCAAAATATTAAGCATATTTGCAGCAGCATTTACACATCTGTGTTTATACACATGGAGCAATACGCAGCCTAGGGCATGTAATCGCACTGAGGACAGGGTTAAATGAGACAAGCATTCTCGTGTAGGCGTTTCAACTGGGGTTCACTGTATTTAGCGGCGTAATCTCAATGTCACGGTTGTTTATTTCTAAGGTTGATGTTACATTAGCTGTGTGAGTGTGCGGTTGATTCAGGTGTACGAAGCGTCAGAAGCACGCTTTTATCGTTCTATGGCTTCTATACATAGGCCTATAAGACCGTGATATCAATAGCCACGTTTACATGCACACTTTTTTTGTCATTCCGATTTAAAGATTCGGTGGACTGTTTACATGAGACGTTTGTTTACATCTAATCCAATATGGTGTTTACATGTGCCTGTGCTTTCGATTTTGGGACATGCTACAGTAGGTGGCCATCCAAAACGTTGCTTCTACCGCCGCTCGTACCGCCGCTGTTTTGTTTGTGAGGTTAATTTGCAGCTTTTGACCGCTGAGTGGCGCTTTAATCACAAGTTATCAAACTGAAGCGCATCAAAGCACATTTTCGCAAATAGACGTCAGTTTTGCCTCGCTGATGTGTTACATTTGACGGCTGCAGTCAGGGAAAATGAAAGAAAAACACTGAAGTTAAAATATTTAATATTCACAGATGAAAGTTTGGTACTTGTGAATTTATGTGCATTTCTTAGAATGAATTCAAGCAGGGTAAATGTCAAGCCTGTGCCTGAGCCTGTGCTTATATTTTCTCTAAGCTACACAGTTTTACACCATATTTTAGATTTGACACATTTAATAGGTGTGCAGTATTATTTATATAATATAAATTATGTGTTATATTATTCTAAAGAAATTGTGGTTTACTTTGCATCAGAGCATTAAAAGTGGTAGCCTATTTTAGTGAGCTAGGCTATGGATTAATATGCAAAATGTCAATATTCTCATATATTAGGCCTATATTTTAATTTATATTTTAAAATTCCTTTAATAAAACAACATGCATTTTTGTTATTCGTTACCTGTCTTTTATTTTGACAGACAACTTCTTGGGAAAATATATTTGTCTGTACACTGATTAAGAAATTGTTGCGTATTTTATAAATTATTTTCTTTATTTTAGTAAAACGTGAGGCACGGATAATTTCGTTCCCATTATTTAGGCCTAATTAAAACAAGAAACGAATAAATTTAAACCTGCACCGATTTAGCTAAATCATTGAAATTCTAAAGAATGGACGGATTAATAAAACGTCCTCACGATTAAACTCAAGTTCTCTCATTATAATCACCAAAGTGCAAATGATGAAAAAAAAAAGAGCTTCATTAATAGACAACTTCAGTGATTTTAAAGGGAGCCTTCTTTACTTGCTTTCATATAATTTAAGTAAAAAAATAAAATTGCAGCCGCATTTAAATGTAAAATGTCTGCGTGCAAGATTTGCGCGGCGCGAGTGATGCTGAGTGCACGCGCAGCATTTATTCTTATTTGTTTTATCTTCTTTACAAATCTTGTTTGGTTTTATTTTGGAGAATTGCATGTAAAAAATAATTTACGTTGTAATGCATATGCAAAATGTGAATTATTATTCATATTCAAGTGTTTGTGAGAAAATTATTAATGCGCATGCAGGACAGGGAGGTGCCCTCTAGATCACTTGAATTTTTTCCTGATGATGAATTAACTTTAAATTGTGGTGTCTCACATACATGAGAAATATATCTACAGAAAGCTTGAAATGTCTTTTAAATTAATCAATTCAAAACGAAAGTATTATGTAATCTGTGAAGGTTGTATTTCTCTTTAAAGGCGCGTTCATGTGGAGAGAGTCAGCACTGTGAATTTAATCTTGCAGCCGACAAGAAAACATTTGTTTATTAATAAATAATTAAAATGTCTCCTTTTTTTACAATTATTGGGCTACTTCTGCCTGTGCTTTGGGGCAAACTTAATGCATGTGCTTTGAGCGCAGAATATATTATGGTTCATTATGGATCATAGATGTAAATTTAATATAAACCTGCGATTAGTTGAATAATGACAAATGAACGACTAGTAACTAGAAAAATCTTACGTGGGAGGCAGACCTATTAAATACCCTCTAGACATCTCTGTTAAAGTTTTTAAAGCATACGCGTTTGCATAAATTCTTCTTTCAGAACGGTCCGTAGTGGAGAGAAGCTTTAACACTGATTTTTCCTCTGAAACACAAAAACGAAAATTGAAATAAAATTGATATTTTATGTTTTGAGAATGGCCAGCCCTTCTCTGCAGATATTGTTGCTTCTGGTTTGTGCATTGTAAATAGGCTACAATAATAATAATAATAATAATAATAATAATAATTCATACTAGAACCAGGAAGTATGATCATATTAGCCCGGTCCTGTCAACACTGCACTGGCTCCCTATCAAACATCGTATAGATTTTAAAATCTTGCTTATTACTTATAAAGCCCTGAATGGTTTAGCACCTCAGTATTTGAACGAGCTCTTGTTACATTATAGTCCTCCACGTCCGCTCCGTTCTCAAAAACTCTGGCAATTTGATAATACCTAGAATCTCTATATTTCTTCGCGGCCTGGCAAAACATACCAATTTGAAAAACAAACTCTGGAATAAAACCTACCTAACACTTTGTTCGGGAGGCAGACACACTCTTGCAGTTTAAATCTAGATTAAAGACCCATCTCTTTAACCTGGCTTACACATAACATACTAATACACTTCTAATATCCAAATCCTTTAAAGGATTTTAGGCTGCATTAATTAGGTAAACCGGAACCGGGAACACTTCCCATAAACACCCGATGTGTACTTGCTACATCGTTAGAAGAATGGCATCTACGCTCATATTAGTCTGTTTCTCTCTTATTCCGAGGTCACCGTAGCCACCAGATCCAGTCTATATCCAAGTCAGAGGGTCACTGCAGTCACCCGGATCCAGTATGTATATAGCCCAGATGGTGGATTAGCACCTAGAAAGGACCTCTACAGCCCTGAAAGACAGCGGAGACCAGGACTAGAGCCCCAGAGACAGATCCCCTGTAAAGACCTTGTCTCAGACGACCACCGGGACAAGACCACAGGAAACAGATGATTCTTCTGCACAATGTGACTTTGCTGCAGCCTGGAATTGAACTGCTGGTTTCGTCTGGTCAGAGGAGAACTGGCCCCCCAACTGAGCCTGGTTTCTCCCAAGGTTTTTTTTTTCTCCATTCTGTCACTGATGGAGTTTGGGTTCCTTGCCGCTGTCGCCTCTGGCTTGGTTAGTTGGGGACACTTCATTTACAGCGATATCGTTGACTTGATTGCAAATTATTGCACAGATACTATTTAAACTGAACTGAGCTGCATGATGACATCACTGAATTCAATGATGAACTGCCTTTAACTGTCATTTTGTATTATTGACACACTGTTTCTTAATTAATGTTGTTCAGTTGCTTTGATGCAATCTTTTTTGTTTAAAGCGCTATATAAATAAAGATGACTTGACTTGACTTGACTTAATAATAATGTCTCCAAAAACTCCAAAATGTTTTTGTCATGTCTGTAACGCATGTGTATTCCCAAATCTAAAAAAGCCTATAAAACATCATAGACGGAGTCATACTGATGTCTGGACTCTGTTTGGGATTTAGAAAAACATAAAGAGATGGTCCAATATATTGGTTATGAAAAGGCTACATTCTGTGAGAATTTATTTTTCATAGTCTAAAAAATATTAGACGAAACAAAAGAAAAATAACGCAACAGTTTGCGAATTTATTTCATTTTTTTTTTTTTTTTTTTTTTTTTTTTTGAGTTAAGGCAACTACCTCTGAAATTAAGTTATAATAACCAATAAACTATATTGCGCTATACATTAGTCAACATTTGAAGTGGATCAAAACCTTTCTTCAAAGTTGCCCCTAAAACCAAAATGACGAGGCAATCGTCCTATTTAAACCTGTTCTGCAAGTTTGATACCCTCATAAGACACTGTGCATATGAAAGAGCAAGAGATTCACACCTTTATCTCGACCCCCACAAGCTATACAGAACTACCCCAAACCCCGGCCCCCTCCAGCTGAACTGAACTCGGTCTGTTTTTGGGCTGTGAGGAACGGTGTGTTGTTATGTTACTAAGTTGAAACATGCCTACACTTACAGCAGCCCTACTCTTTTTATTCATTATTTTCCCGCAGCCAATATTATTGTTTTCACAAGACCATAATAATAACAAATTATCAATTGATAATTCATCATTATTTTACGAAAATCATTGTTATTTGTGAACGTAGCGTTTGCGGAAGGCTTTAAGACCCAGCGGAATCCTCCCATCAGCTGCTCCCGCTTCACCGCGCGCGTGGACTCGCGCTAACTGACCCAGCTTCAAAGTCCGCAAGTTTTGATTTAACTAACTCAATTTGAGCGAATACAACTTTACTGATCATGATGCCCCACATTTAGCAAGACAGAAAAACATTCAGTCTACCTGAAGGAAGCTGTATTTCATTGTAGTTAATGCTGTTAAATAGAGAGTTTAATGGAGAGAGAGAGAGAGAGAGAGAGAGAGAGAGAGAGAGATAAAAAAAAAAAACGTGTTGGCTATTCCTAAACTTGGAGCTCATTATATTGAAGTACAAATCCAAACACCAGAAGCAAACTCTCAGTGTTCTTTCATTGAAAAGTATGCATTGTTTGTTTATCACAGGGTATATGGCTGAAATAATATTTTAGTTCAAAACTTTAAGTGCCATTATTTTAAAAAAAAATGCTTTATTGGCTAACTTTTCGTAGACCTTCAGTTGTTATGCTCTAAAATTCCATGCCATTTGTAATTTCACAGTATTTTCACCTCCTAAATTACTAACCTTTAAAGTCACAATTCTATAATGGTCAAATTTACTCAGGCCGATGGCACTTTTAATGACATAATTTTTTATTTTATTTTTTTTATTTAAATAATTGTAGCCTAGATATAAGGTGAAGCAAAACAAATATGAATAATATTTGGATCGTCCCTTATTTTTTCCCTTATTTTCTTAAAGAATAAACACTTATTTTCTACAAGAATAAACATGATAACATATTATTAATTCATAGAAATAATTTAAGCAATTAAAACCTGATAACGTATTATTAAGTCATAGAAATAATTTAAGCAATTAAAACCTTTTTTTCTAAACTTCAATACTATTAAACTGACTTTAAAATCTCAAGGAGTTTATAAGTTAAAAAGAGTAAAATGTCACAGTGCATGTTAAATAGCCTAAATGAACTTGTGTAAACAATATAATTAGAACTAACAATATAATTCATTTTTTTTTTTAAATGAACGATTCCTGTATAAAATGGGACATCAACCTTTATATCAAACATTTTGAAATCGTCCCACAGCTGAGCAAAGGTGCGAGGGCAGGTTGAGCGTGCGAAGTGAATGTGCTGCACAAAGTCATTTTCAGATGCAATGAAAAAAAAAGAAGGAAAAAAAAATACCCTGGATAGCCTAGATTAGGCCCAGACTCTGTTCCTAAGTTCCTAAGTATATAATAATTATAATTACTGTTAACCCACAGTAACAAATTTTAACCGATTAATCGCCTATTTTCGTTTGCTGCATGTTTTTTTATTATTATTATTATTTTTTTTTTAAAACAGGCTAAAAAATAAATTAAGTTTGTGAGAGGAAAAAAATATATAAGTCATGTATAAGTTGCATTTTATTACATTCAGAAATAATAACGGCTGGCCTAATAATGTTATAATGTGCCAACAGGATATTTTTAGTTCTCTTCACTTTACAACAAATCCTTTAAATTTAACAAATTTATCAGAACAGAACAAGAATATATAATTCTAATGGATAACTAAAATTGCAGTATATAATAATATAGGCTTAGCTATAAACAAACAAACAAAAAAAAAGAATATTAATTTAAAGCGAGCCATAAGGTAAGGTTGGGCTCTCTCATTCGGGAGAAATCCAAACGTTTCCATATTCGTGATGTTGCCTATTTCAAGCTTAACTATTATTCAGAGGTAAAATAGGCTTTGTAGTTCACGCGTGTTTCAGTATCGACGGAAAAAAAATCATAATTAGCAAAAATATGCCAAAGTGGACCGCTGCTCGCGCCGGATGGCACGATGAACGGCTACTGTTTCCAATGAATGTGCGCGAGGCACCAGCGCGATCAAACAGCTGAAACAGAAAATACTCAATTTTTGGTCACACAGTAAAGGCATAATTCAAAAATGCAAAGTGTTAGCAGTTTGAAAAATCAAGAATAATAACAGAATTAATAAATATTATTGCTAAATGCTGGACCGTTCTCATTTCGATCTGCAAATGAAACCTGAAGGATTTTTTTTAAACCAAGAATGAACCGAAATGAAAACATTTAGCTTTTTATCCATATATATAGGCCTTATATTTAATGACTTATATTTAATAGCATGCATAAGATCCTTTGTGTAAAGGTCTTTCTTTTAATTTTTGATGAGTAGACTGTAGCCTAAGACTATCCTACATTTTGAAATGAACTCACAGTACATTTTTTTAATGGTTTTTAAAGATGGTACAATGTTATATCATAATGTTATTGTTGTTTTACTTCCTCCTTTTATCTCATTTTACAATTACATTCAGTTCGCAATCCGTCCCTTTGCGCTACCTGGCGGTAGTTTCGCGAATGAATTTAACACGCGACTGACTTGCAGTTAACACCGCGGCCCTGTAAGTGGCCTACGATGACATCAAATATAATCACCAGAGGAAAAAACCCACATTTACACTAATATTTTTAATAACTGCTTGGAATAAACAGACTAATATTTGAACCCCTAGTGTTCATTCGTGCGCTCAGTCATTTGGCCAGATCACGATCACATACACACTAAGGCCGTCTTCTATCGTACCACACACAGAACCAATATAGCTCTCAGCAGTTGATAATTATATCATCATATCGCCCTAATTTCTTAATGTTAAAGAATTAAGGGAAATAACCGTAGCCTTATTATGAAATGAATTGTATTCTGATACAAAAAAAGTTTTACTGTACTTAAATGGAAAAATACACAATTTCTCACAAAGTGTTGCTTAACAACGAATCAAAGAAGAGTTGCTTGTTGAACGCAGAGAGTGCTGCAACGAGCTATCACACAGCATTTCCAAACGGGTTTTATTAAGAATCTGTAATAATTAATACAAATGACAAAGGCAAATTTGGTCAAGTTGTTATTTTCATTGAGCTATTCACTATCATCGTGTTGTTTCCAAGCTGAAAAGCAGTAGATTGTGCTTCATTTATTACAGCTTTCTGCTCCGGTCATGAGTGCAGATATGACAGTTCATAACACAGCAAGTGTTCTCCATTCTAATGTGTGTTAATTGTATAATTGAAATTTTAACTTCCACTATAGTCTCTACTGTAGTGTTGGTGTCTACAAATCATAGAATGTACAGCGTTGCCGACATCACGTTCCCATTCTGACGACCACGACTTTTTGATGTGATTACATAGATATAAAAAAGTAATAGGTTTAACGCGTTTACATGGCAGGATTTTAATTTTGTTTGGTTTATAGAAGGTTATCCCACTCCTCTCAAACCGATTACCATTTTGGTTTGGGTAATTTTATTCCGACTGAGGTGTTTATATGGAGCATTTTCATTCAGATTGGACTGTCATTCTAAGTTTTTCCGAAGGGTGAATGCTTGCCCTGCTGGACTACCACGCACAATTATGCAATTTACAGCATTAATGCATATTACATGCTCTTCGTGCCGTAGCAAGGGGTCGTATGATTCCCCCTTTAAAATCACACATTTGCTTTAAGCATTTTAAGCAACATGCTTGTTGCACATCCTCGATTCCTTAACTTGGGGTGACGCTTCCACCTTAAAGTGATTTTACAGCATGTTAGACACTTAAAATTGGATAATATACAAATTGCCGTTGTATTAGACTGCTGCTGCTAGGGGTGTATGCTTCCCCCTGTACATTCAAATATTTGCATAAGCAGCTTAAGCAACATTCTTGTAGTATGCTCCCATTCTGAGCTGGGGTGATGCTTCCCCCATAAATATAGTATTAAGCCAACATTTCCCATCACTGGCCATTCAAATTGCATCAGTTGTGTTGGGGAGTTTGGCATATGATTGTTTTGGGGGTTTCTCTTGCTGCTTTCCCTGCTCTGTCCAAGCATGGCTGCATGGACAGGCATGTGGAGTGTTGCCCAGAACATAACCATACCGCCAACACTAACTGTATGCAATGTAATTGTCATAAATATGCTTGACGGAAGTGGTCCTGATTGAAATTCAACATCGCGTTAGTTCAGTCAGGCCACGTTAGTCAAGCTTGCATCAGCCGACAGTCAGCTGTTCCTGACATGTACCAATCCAGTGTTGACACCTATCACATGCGGTCTATTTAAATTCCCATTCTTCAGTGTCTCTTCCATCGCATCGCTGCTTGCAAGTAACTCCCTCCTCCAACCCCAACTCCACCAACTTAACCTGTAATCCGATCTAACTTTTGTTTCTTTCTTTACAGTCACTTCATTGGAAGCATTCTCTATCATGTTTCGTTTACAACTCATGTAATTTTGAATTGTAATTATGTATGCATATAATGGTTCTGTTCTGTACCCCGGGGGGTTTGTCTTGGACAGGCGTGTGGAGTGTTGCCCAGAACATAACCATACCGCCAACACTAACTGTATGCAATATAATTGTCATAAATATACTTGACGGAAGTGGTCCTGATTGAACCAAAGACTATTTTCATGCTGTGATTTTTTTTTACATGCCCAAGTTTTTTTCTTGGCATTGGACTTTTAAAAATTATGCATCTGATATACTGTGGTATTAAAGGTATAAAATAATCTCTACCTGTTGACAAATTTCTGTCTTTGCAAAGTATATAACATCATATCGTGCATCCCTAGTAGGACTGTATCTGTATTTTAAAAGCAATCATTGCACATTCACACACTGAACAGAGTATGCATTTAGAAGCTGTGTCCCTGCCAAGACAGACTCTTACCAGTTGTTCCCAGAACCAGAGACATCACTTATGAGCTGTGTGCTGCTGAAGAGAGAACGCAACGGCCCCTGCAGAATCTCTCCTAGGACTCCCTCCTCCATGTCCACTAACACGGCCTGCAGACATGCACACAGATACAACTGATTTTCTGTTATGTTGGGGACTCACCATTGACATCTGTTTTTATTAGGAATGGTCATTTTATCTACTCAAGTACTGGATATTAATCAACTGAGTACTTGGGAGGTAAGGTTGTACTATTTTTTAACTGTTGATCTGTAAATGTATTTCCTCAAGAGAGTAACATTCTATAGGCTCTACAGGCCAAACCACACATATCTCAAACTCACACACACATGTTGAGTTTCCATGTTTTATGGGGACACTCCATATGCGTAATGGTTTTTATACTGTACAAACTGTATTTTCTATGGCCCTACACCTAAACCCCTTACATTTTTAGAATTTCAAAAAACTTCATTTTGTATAATTTATAACCTTGTTTCCTCATGGGCACCAAAAAAACCTTGACCACAAGGACAAGGATTTTGGATATTGCCATCTTTGTGGGGACATTTTGTCCCCATAACATAGGGTTTACCAGGACCACACACACACACACACACACACACACACACACACAGCAGCAGCCAAAATCAAATGGGTCTCCATGTCCCATCTTCAATACATCACCTAACATGGTGCTCACCCTGGCCTTTAGAGCGTTGATCTTGCCCCCTGTAGAGTCTGCTCCTCTACAAATACACACACACACAAGATCCCACAATAAATCAAGTGGGTCAGCAAGGAGGTGAGGACATATGGACAAACAAAGTAACATGAACGGGGTAGAAGGGAGTATAAGGAGAAGAAAGAGAGGCTACCTTTGGTCAACATTTCTAAAGAAGCTGCTCAGCGCCTCATCATAAATTCCCATCTGTAGAGACAAAAACAAGACTCATGTGGGCATGAGGCGCAAGAACCGGTGAGGTTTGTTCTACCACAAGATGCTAAAGCATATATACAGTCGAGGCCAAAAATATTGGCCCCCTTGGTAAATATGATCAAAAAAGGCTGTGAAAATTCATCTCCATTGTTAATCCTTTTGGTCTTTTATTTAAAAAATTCACACAAATGTATCCTTTCATTGGATAATAAGAATTTAAAATGGGGGGAAATGTCATTATGAAATAAATGTTTTTCTCTAATACACATTGGCCACAATTAATAGCCACCTTTTATTCAATACTTTTTGAAACCTCCATTTGCCAGTTTAACAGGTCTACATTTTCTCCTATAATGCCTGATGAGGTTAGAGAACACCTGACAAGAGATCAGAGACCATTCCTTCATCCAGACCCTTTAGATTCCCAGCTCCATGTTGGTGCTTCTCCTCTTCAGTTCACTCCTCTCATTTTCCGTAGGGTTCAGGTCAGAGGACTGGAATGGCTATAGCAGAAGCTTGGTTTTGTGCCCAGTGACCCATTTTTGTGTTGTTTTTGAGGTTTGTGTTTGGATTATTGTACGGTTGGATGTTCCAAACATGGTCCATTATAAGATTTCTAACAGAGTCAGTCACTTACTGATTTTTATATGTTTGTATTTGATAGAATCAATGATGCCATGTATCTAAACAAGATGTCCAGGACCTCCATCAGAAATATAGGGCCACAACATCAAAAATACAGCAGTATATTTCATTGTACACATGGGGTACTTTTTTTTCTCTGTGTTCACCAAACCCATCTTGAGTGTTTGCTGCTAAAAAGCTCATTTTTTAGTTTCATCTGACCATAGAAGCCAGTCTCATTTAAAGTTCCAGTCATGGCTGATAACTGAATATGCTTTAGTTTGTTTTTGAATGAGCTAGGAGAATTTTTCTTGTAACCCTCCCAAACAACATGTGTTGATGCTCAATTATCTTTTGCTGCACATCAGAAATATATTCTCTGGTTTTTCTCATTGTGATGGATGATTAAGGAAATTTGGGCTTTGTTTTCCCTCCTCTCTATATTTCTGTGAAACAGGAAGCCAGAGCTGGATGATTTCATGTTTATAATCATGCTGGAGTGCTCAAAATTGTGAATATGAATGGGAATTAGGGCTGGACAATATATCGAACGATATGACCATGCGCATCTCGTCAGTAAAGCCGGTTCCATGATTAGCGGTAAATCCCCATCACCTGCTTTCAAATGGAGCTGCAGTTAATACACAGAGCCGTAGTTCACTGAGAAGCTACTCTATATAGAGTTCATTATTGAAGATGAATCGCCTTCGATAATGAGCTTGATATAGCGTAGCTTGTCAGTAAACTACGGCTCTGTGTATTAACTGCAGCTCCATTTGAAAGCAGGTGATGGGGATTTACCGCTAATCATGGAACCGGCTTTACTGACGAGATGCACATGGTCATATCGTTTGATATATTGTCCAGCCCTAATGGGAATATACTTCAGAATATACTCATAAGAATTTATAGGGTGGCCAATAATTGTGACCAACGAGTATTTGAGAAAAACATTCATTTCATAATGATATTTCCCCTCCGTTTTAAATTCTTATTATCCAATGAAAGCATACATTTGTGTGGATTTTTTAAATAAAAGACCAAAAGGATTAACAATGCAGATTAATTTTCACAGCCTTTTTTGATCATATTTACCAAGGGGGCCAATATTTTTGGCCTCGACTAACTATATATATATATATATAAATATATATATATATAAAGTGATTGTATCTCTTCACAAGACTTGGGTTCAGGAGTTGATCATATAATCATTTGGCAAATGTATAGGAAAACAGGTTTGTCACTGTCTCTCTCTCTCTCTCTCTCTGCTTGCTTTCATCAGGAGTCACCACAGCAGAATAATCCTTTATGACCTTTTGGATCTTCTACATTGTAGTTACCTGGACTTTTGATGCCTGTGTTCCAAAGATTAACTGTAGTCTTATGGATAACATAAGGATGAGTAAATGATAAAAATTTTCACTTTAAATAATCTCTTGCTCATAGATAAAAAACAAAACAAAAACAATTCCAGGTCTTTACTTAGGCCAGTGGCCAGAATGAAGTGTCACCAGATCCAGATATTCCCTCACAGCACAACAGTAACAATGTTAGAAAACACCTTTTATGGTGAATCTCAATGCTAACCAATGAACAATGCAAACCCCCAATTCATATAATTATAAAGCAGAATTTAGACATGATAGAGGCACTTTTAAAATGTAATGAAACAGAATTTTTTTATCATCATATAACATTTAAACATATTTGTATATGTATTCATATTTAATGCAAAATATTATTTTCTTTTTTTGTCTTTTGATTTTAGGGTGAAATGTGGCCCAGGTGTGTTCTTGACAGGCTTGTTGAGATCCCCATATTAAATCTAAATCTTACGGTGAATAGAATATGACTGACATGATAAATAAACTTCTAATTTACATAAAAGGACACAAATATTACATACTCAGTCTACCTGTAAAATAGACAGTGTCATACAAGTCTTAAAAAAATATTACAAAAAAGAAACAAGTATTTGAAAAACATCTCTATAGTGTCATATTATTTCTCACTTGATTGACGTGTGCATGTTCTCTGAGTGCGAGGTCCCAGAAGCGGCAGCCCACCTGATTCCCACACTGACCAACTGAAACACACACACACACACACACACACACACACACACACAACAATGACATGAGGCAACAAGACAGAAATTCTAGGTCAGGGGTGTTATTCAACTTTTTTGTTGTTTATTTGGGAACCAATGACAACTTTATTTTATTTATTTTTTTCCCATGCGAGATACTATTTTCTGATATTTTTGGTTTAGTATGGAAGAGGATCTTAATGAAATAATATCAGTGGTCTTGTGTTGATAAATCATTTCTAAATGATCACCTACATTCATTTATGCATGTATGTTTGTAAGTATTTCTGTATGTAAAAGAAGAATTCAAAATCCAATTGCTTCAAATCTGAAAGGGACAGTGTTGGGTTGAATGAATCTTATGCTCTTGATGACGGAAAGTCTGCTTTATTTATTACCGACATAACGTTAGCTGCGAGAAGCTAAACACTAGAAGAAAACAGCGGTTTGAATACAGACCTAGCAGCTGACATGAACAGACTGGGACAGTAATACAGAAACTTCCTGAAATCATATTTCTTAAAATAAGATTTAGTTCTATTTCCTGAAATTGTCATGGTTACTATAAAGACATGACTCTAAATTCATGTTTCAGCCCCTGTGACAGGCAGTAACGTTAAGTTAACGCGGTTAACTTTAGTTATGACCATTAAAAATGAACTATCTTACCTTGAACTACTATGGACTGTGTCATCTTTTTAGCTTATACTATTTTATCTACTTTTATCGGCATCTTACATCCATCTATAGACTCGTCGCTTGTTAGCTGGCGTTTGCTGTTTGCTATAGAAACAGTGAGCGTTTCGCGCGACAGTTGAAGTCAAAGTGTCGCTGGTTGATGACGTATCACAGTGCGCAAGGAAGTTCTGTTTTGTAGTTTTTCCTTTCAGCATTCCTGTAAGCGTTTTATCCACAAATGTAGATTTTCACGTCTCCACCTGTTTTCACTCTTCAAGAATTATTAAAATGAGAATAAAAAGCTGGTATTTTGTTCTATTTAACTGACAAGTGTAAGTTTATTTATTCATTTAATTATAACATCTTGTTAACACCCCTTTAATGTTTGTTTACCTTTTTTTGAGCTTGTGCTGCTGATTTTATTGATTGATTTACCCTTTTATATTTATGTGTCTAATTTAGTACTATGTTATTTGAATGCCATATTGTTCTAGGCTAGCTTGTAACAGGCCTACTTCTTGATTTTATTTATTTACTTTTTAAAGTTTGTAGTTATTTTTTTATTATTTAGTCATGTTCAGTTATGTGCTGTTGTAAGATATTGTTCTTTATTTTACTGTGGGCCTACTTAAAAAAAAAAAGTTTTATACATCCTTTCAGAGAATGAATCCCTGTGTATCAAACCACATACTGTCCACACTAAACAGTATCCAAGATTAAAATTAGTGTGTCCCAGGTTATAGTATGCTGAAATCCCAAAGATACCCGATCTGGATGGTTTACTACCCAGTTGTGAACAGATTCTGGGCTAAATCTGTTTTAAACTCAGCACTTCTGTCTTGATATTGATGGATTATCGAAGCACAGATCCATGCACACTCTTCACTCTTCATTAAATTCGTCAAATTGTAAGATCATGTCCATTCATCAATGTGACTACAGTAATCTGGAATCCCTGTTAAGGATAAAATTAAATACGTACAATAATGAGAAATGCGGGAAGGTAATTTGAAAAAGACCAAAGACCAATCTAAAAAGACCAAAATAATTAAATATAAATGGTTACAAATACATCTTTTTGTTTCAATCCATCATTTTACCATCATTTATACCTGGGGATGTCCGAGTATATAAGTGAAAAATATTCTAATAGTTCAAGCAGACAATAGTTCATTCATTCATTCATTCCTAATATTTATAATTTTTTTTACCCAACTTTTAAATGTATTAGAATCTATTTAAAAATGTATGTTCATCACAAAATTAAAGAGAAATATTTTAAAATATAAATTCTTCTAATAAGTTCCTAGGTGTTAAATTTACATCAAAAGTGCACTATGTAGACTTTGTAACTCCTCTACCAAGAATACAGAACACATTTGTTCACTTGAAAATTCTTGTGCCTTTTGGGATAAACTGCAGAATTTGTTACATGAGAAAAGCTGAACTTGCCTTTTGCAGGTATTAGACATTAAATATGGAACTGTTCATTTGCACTTAGAACTAAAACTTCCATAAGAATGGTCTATAAAAGCTGGAAAGTTACAAGTATATTGCTGTTATATTAACTTAATATTTACAATAATATAAACCTATTCATATAACATTCATATGAATTTATATTTAACTTCAGTTTTGTTCAAATATTCTTAGTTCACCTATACTGCAGGTGAAGCTGACATTTCACAGGAATTCACAAATACAGATGCAAAACAAATATCAGAAAACATCAGCTTTATTAAGGTGTACTATATGGCTTTGTTAATATTTTGTGCATTTTTTGTTTAAAGGATCGGGTTTTTAGTAATTATATACCTCAGTTTAAGATCCTTTTGTATCAGTTTAACACAATGCTTGCAGTGCTCTGGTTTACAGTACATTAGTGATTAATTAAATATTTCATAGTGATAGAATACTGTAGGTATAAATGATACTGAAGAGACAGAGGTGCTTCATTCTTCACTGAAACACAAGCAATGACACAGGGTGAGTTCTGTTGCTGTCGCTCAAGCAGCAGGACAGGCGCCCACACCGACAGCACCGCTGACCAAAGCCGCTTTACTGAAGCTCACAGGAGACTCGTTCACAGACAGGTTCCTCATGCAGCCCGTGTAGCCCCTCCTGCTGTGGAGACTGTGAGGCAGCATGGAGTCTGGAGCAGAGGAAAGAAGAGAAGAATTATGAGCTACAATTACTGACTTTAGAGTAGGAATAAATACAACACTCACTCATACAGTCACAAAGACGAGAAAGAAACTGCACTGTGCTTAGATCAATCCTCATGTTGTATTCCAGTCATTTTAAAGGGGTCATGAACTGAGGAATCAAAATTCCCTTGATCTTTTGAGACATAAGAGGTCATTGTACTATAAAAAAACATCCTGTAAGTTTCAGAACTCCAAACTTTCTTGTTAGTCTAAAAACAGATTATATTGAAGGCAGTCTGCCAAAATGAGAGCTTGAGGAATGTTCTACTCTATGATGTAATAATGTGACTAAACACCGCCTCTGCAGAAGATCAACACCTGCTTCAACATCGCTGCCTGTTTAGCCCCGCCCAATTTCACACATGTATAATGTAAATAACAAGAGAGGCAAAAGCATGTCTATGCCGAAACCAAATGATAAAGATGGCTCTGAAGAAAACGAGACGCTGTTCAGTGCCACGTTGTAGATAAACAGTGTTTGTGTTGCTTTCCTTCTGATCCCAGCATTAGAAAAGAGTGAATGTACTTTATTCTAAATGAAGATCCAGACAGTGACAGTAAGAACTCAGCCTATAAGAGTAAGAACTATTTATTTACTTATTTATTTATTTATTTACTTAAAGGCAGTTTATGACCCCTTTATACCAGAGAAGATTTTTCCCCAAAAAATGCTAGTAAATTTTATTGCATTGGACTAAAACTCGCTGACTTTGTTATAACAACTTTACAAAAATATATTTATACACTGAGATGCATAAGCTCAATTATCAAAAACCTGTGCTAACTGAAAGAAAACAAGCTGACAAAATGACTGAATCCAATATCTGGTTTTAATATAGCATAATGAAATAAATACAAGCAGATTTACAGGCCAGTCATTTTAGATCGGTAGCAGCAATTAGGCAAAGCACAGCACAATGGCCAAGAACCATCTGCAGTTAAAGAACCACAATTTTTATTTCGATAGTTACAGCTCTAAAGTCTGACTGGATTAGCTAAAATTGATCCACTTCATATTAATTTAAATTTAAATGCATTATTTGATACATTGCACTTATTGTGTATATACAAGTTTTTAAATTCTAATTATATTTTTTAAAAATGCCTAAATGTACATCATCACCAATACAAATTTTATGTTGGCTTTGAAAAGCTTGAGCAAAAACTCTGAATTAGTTTCTAAGGCCATCCATCCAGACAGACAATAACATAGATAACAGACAGACAGACATAGATATGACTGCTGGTGACTGACCTGGGGCTCCTCCAATAAACACTGGAGAGCTGCTGTTCTGTGCTGCTTCACCAACAGGCCCCACAACATGATTTACCTCTGAATCCACATCCAGCTGCACCATGTTACCATCTCTGATCACTGCAAAACACAGAAACGCTTAATGACAGCACCGCACATGACGAAGGGCCTTTGCTGCCTCACTGCCCACTGCCCTTACTAGTTCTAACAGTAAAAAACTTGTATGGGTTTTAGGTCTCTACCTGTGATTTTGTGCCAGTTTCCATCACAGATTTCTTGTCTAGGAGACACGTAGGTGGAGAACTCACGGATACCATTATTCACCACAACAACCACCTACAAAACCCCATCAAGAAGACAAATTCATGCACAGGAAAACATTATGAAGCTTTTGCATTGCATTCTCTACGCTCTGATTTTTGGTTACTGCTGCTTGCTCAAACAAGTATGACAGCATAGAAATCATTCTGAGATTTCTATGAACACTGCAAGATTCAATAAAATGTGCTTATGAATTATATTGAAATTTTTATATGATGCTTAAAAAAACAGTTGTGCAGTAATAAGTACAGATTGTGGTGAATGAATTCAAATTTAGGCAAAACCGTATCACAGTTAAGTGAAAAGAGAAAAGCCTAATTTGAAAACAATTATAACTGATAATGATGAATGAACACAAACATGCAAGTTGCATCACTATGATACTGTAAACAGTAGTTAGTTAATAGTTACCATATCAAAATAAAAATGTATTGTTAACATTGAAATTAATAACGTTAACTTCAGGAGTAAGGAAAATAAAAATAGGTTTGGTTTCTTTTCTTGTCTTGAATTTAGTTTTGGGGTTTGGGTTGGAATTTGAAAAGACAAAAAGATGTCCGCTTTATTGTACTGAATGTGCACGGTTACTTACAGTCTTAAAAGTATATTTTTTAAAGAGCTGCACTTGCAGAAAATAAAATATTAATTAAAAAAATCTTAATTGTTCTTTTTTTTATAATCATACACTTTCATGACTATATTTCTTCTACATTTAATAATAAAGTAAAATTACATGTTTTACATTAAAGTACATTTTAAATCATTATGTTTAATAATCTTTGACATGCTTTGAGGAAGTACAATACTTGATGTGTTGACTACCATACTAAAACATAAGTCAATGATATTTTCATGAACAGAAATTGAATCACACATCATGGGATTTATAATAAATCTTTGATAAGACCTTCAGACCTGGTTTTGATAAGTGTACAGGGTGAGATATTCCTTCTCTCCAGTGAAGACATGCAGAAGCACTCCTGACGCCACACGAGGGCGCACCTCTATCACCATCTTCAATCTTGAGCCAAAATTAAAGGAGTCATCTGTATGTCAGGAGAAGAACATACTTTATGTCAGCATATTATCCTTGGATTCACTTATAACTGCAAATGGCTAATGCATTTAGACAAGGAGACATCTGATTCTTGATCACTTCTGTGTATGCAGCTGTGCATGCTGGGATTGTGTCCTCGAGCCAAGTAGATTTATGTGCATGTGTAACCCCCTGACCGCTGCACTAGGGCGTGAAATGTCTCTATGCACATTTAACAGCTGCAACTGCATTTCCCAAGACCTTGAGGACTGCTTAAATCTTCCCCAGCCTCTGCACCAACCAATCAGATGGCAGAACAAGCGGCAGATCACATACCACTTCTCTCACAGGAGCCTCTGTCTGTCTGTGGCTCTCACTTATGTGTTGGGCTGCTTGTTGGATTATTTTTTTAGTGGTATTCTTACACAAGACCACCATGAGAATTCAAGCTGCTTCAAGCTGGTTTATGCTGGTTAGTGTGAGTTTGGCTCTCACCATAATGTTTCTCACATGCAGAACATGCTTTGTCTTGATAAGTTAGCAAATAGGGCTAGTGTACTGGGTTAAACAGTCAAATGTTTGTCTATTCGTTCTTTGTCAGTGCTATTTTCGACATTTTAATCTCTTAACTGTCACCCCCCTTTACTTTGATCATAGATGTGATGCACTATCCAAACTCAAATGGTTGTAATTTATAAACGCGTTGTAATACAGACCTTAGGTTTTTATCTTTTTTAAGAAAAGACAATCAGCAGATTATCCCTGAAGTGAAAGCATTTAAAAAAAAATTTAAGTTTTAAAAAAGTTCACGTTTAAGTTTACAGAATGTCTTTCTACACTAAGCGCAAAACCCGCTTGACGCGGGTCAAATCCGCCTTTTGCCGAACTCGTTCTTCTCCATTTTCACATTGGAAAGGCATTTGTTTTCAATAAAAATAAAGGAAATAATCGGAAAGTTTAAAATAAAGTATTGGATTAGAGTAGGGAGGCTTTATTGTTACAATAAGATGGCATCTATTTAATAATTCTAACAAAAGAGAGAATTTAGACTCAATGTTGTTATTGCATACTGTATAATGTATCACAATACTGAGGTGCAGATATTTACCACTATTTGTAAAAAAAAAAAAAAAAAAAAAAAAAAAAAAAAAAAAACTGCTATTTTCACTTTGAGTGAATAAAATCCATGGCTATTAACACTTAGTGCAAATAGCCGCTGCCTCAAATTCATTGTTAAGAATATGTTCAGTTTTTATATAAATTAAATATTTTACAAAATATTGTGGAATCTACATTTAAATAAAATTAAAGCCTTGTCTAAATAAGTTATGTGTCAAATTTGAAATTTATATCACAAAAATTGATGCTCCTGTGAGATTTTGTTCAGGCGCTATACCAAAAATAGTCACTGGGTGACACCCAAACGTTACTGAACTTTTTTGATGCAGTTTCCTATTACATTTGTCACAAAATTACTTTTATCACAAAATATTAATAACTACCAAATATGGAACCTTGAGACTCTTTCCAATTACCTGTTTTGTCAAGATTATCAAAGATTTTAACTGTAAAATATTGTAGTATATTTCGAATGATACTGGGATGCTGACAGTTAACAGGTTAAAATAGTAATATTATTAAAACTGAAATAACAAAAGCAGTCAGTTATGTTCAGTTGCTATTTTAGTGTTTTAAGTTAAACTGAGCATAATTTTGGCACCTAGCTAAAATATAAATGTACGTGTTTTTTATATTTAAATTTAATTTCAGTTAACATGCATACTTCAAGTAACTTCTTTTTTTATCATTTTAGTTTTAATAACCGATAATAACCCTGCCTGAATAAAACATTTCACATAATGTACGCTTAATCCACAAGACAATAATAGCTAAATAACTTTTTAATCAAAATGAGTAAATTATTCACTTAAGTTATGAAACTCTGTTCCATTAATGTCACTGAGGAATAAATCAAGAATGTAAATAAATTCATGCTGACATACCCAGTGGGTTCAGTGAGCCATGGTGGAAATACCGTCTCCTCTTTCTCAACACTAAAACATTTAATTAAGTGAATTTGAGAGACAGTAGTAGTGATGCATTGTATGTTACCCAGCAGCAACATATATTCTCTCCTCATTGGTGTATTTTGTTGGTTGTTAGGGGGGGTCATAATAGGGTGTTGTGACAAAAATGTTGTGGGAGGAGGTGGTGAGCCAGCGGCCATTTAGCTGGAGACTCCGCACACAGCCAGAGAAGCCAGACACAGACATCTTCTACAGAAGTATGAGAAGAATGAGAACTTCAGAAACATATACTTTTTATTAACAGTCAGTTAACATCACAAAATAAACTCAAACATGTTGATCAGGACCCAACACTAAGCATATAAGACTAAAATAAATAAAAGGATATGTTATTAAAATATAGCTTTTTTATGATGTGAGAAGAAAAGAAAGTGTTATGTGCTATGTGTCAGGATTATGGACTGGTTTAGTAGTGTTTTGCCCCGTCATTGTCCCCGGGTTTTCATTATATGGTCTTTTTCCTTACCTCGTTTAGTTTCATTAGTCATTCAGTTCACCTTTGTTTGTTTATTATCCCTTGCATTTAAGTTCGAGTCTGTGCTGTCTGTCTTTGTCCGAGATTGTACATCAACCTGGTGTTACCTGTGCTCCTGTCTGCCTCGTGTATTTCCTTGGATGTTGTATTAAAAAGACTATTGTGTTTGTTTAAGCCTTGTCTCCTCGTTCCTCATTCCTTCCCAGAGTGAGCGTGATAGAATCTCGGACCAAAAAAATACAGTTTATTGCGTGTTTCCCCTCCGTTTTGTTTCCATTTTTCTCTCAGTGTTTTTGTTTCTGTTGTGCGCCCCAATGGATCCCCTCCTTCACCCTGAATACATCCTCCTCCTGCTGGAGCAGGGGAATAAATCACTCAAGGGTCATACCAGACCGTTTCTGGCAACTGCCCATCTCACCACCTATCCAGACAACATGCAGAGCGCCGTCATCCGTAGATGGTCCTCGAGTGGAATTCGCCATCCTTCATGGAGTGGACACTAGCGAGAAATGGTTCTCCATTTCCAACCAGTTCCCAGTAGTTTATCGCCAGTGCTATTCCCGACCCAGAGCCCAGCCCACCATCTCCCCGATGCGCAGAACGCATGCCCGAGCCCACCGCTGATGGAGAGCCAGAGCCAGCCGCGACCGACGAGCAATCGCTGCAAAGATCGACAGTGCTGAGGATCGCCGCAGAGCCGGAGGCCGTGACGTCAGTCAAGGTGTGTGAGCCGGCAACAACGCCTGCCACGAGGAAGAAAGCAACGGATGGTGTAAGCATGGAGAGGAGCTCTGCCCCCTGCACCGCGGCTGAGGGTCAGCGGAGTATGGCGTGGCATAAGTGCCAAAACGAAGAGGAGAGGACTCCAGTCCCTGAATCCCGTTCAGAGCTCCCTCAAGTGCCCGCTTCTAGAGTGCCCCTCTGCTCGCCCTCAGCCCACCATCTATGCGGTGCGAGCTCCACGAGACTGCCATCCTCCAGCATCGCCTCGAGTCTCCAAGGCCTGGACTCCGCCTCTGACAGTTGACCCATTGAGCCGATGGCTCCTAGCTCCCTCCTCTCCACCGTGGCCCGGCAGTCCACAAGCTCCGCCTTGGTCTGGCGTCAACCATCCTGCGCCTCGGGACTCCACTCCTCTGGCTTTGTCTCTTCCCTCCATCCCTCTGGCTCCTTCAGGCTCCTTCATCCCCTCGGCTCCACCCCAGTCCTCTTTCGCTCCGGCTCCACCGCAGCCTCCCAGATCACATCTTCGCCTCGGTCACCAGCACCATTGGCTTCGCATAGGACCTCCGGATCCTCCCCATCGCCCTGGCTCATCAGCTCTCTGCCTCGGGCTCCCCCTCCACCTGCTCCATCACCAATGTTCGGCCCCCTGGAGTCGGCGGCCATTCCTGCTCCCTGGCTCTTCCTTCCATCATCTCCTCCCTGAATTCTGTCTGCCAGCTCCCTCCCGGGTGTCCGTCCTCCTCCAGAACCTCCTCCTTAGTTCCCACCTACCCCCCCCCCCAATGTTCTACAGTGCGAGGACACACCTTCTGGGAGGGGGATGATGTGTCAGGATTATGGACCGGTTTAGTAGTGTTTTGCCCCTGTCATTGTTCCTGATGTTCCTTATATGGTCTTTTTCCTGCACTTGTTTAGTTTAATTAGTCATTCAGTTCACCTGTGTTGGTTTACTATCCCTTGCATTTAAGTTCTAGTCTGTGCTGTCTGTCTTTGTCCTATATTGTATTTTTACTGTGGTTTTTTCTGTGCTCCTGTCTGCCTCGTGTATTTCCTTGGATGTTGGATTAAAAAGATTATTGTGTTCGTTTACGCCTTGTATCCTCGTTCCTTCCCAGAGTGAGTGTGACACTATGACACTGTAGGAGACACTGTCAAAATATTGATCTTTTAAGTTGGCTAATCTTGTGACTAAAACGTGACATGGTATAATAAAACACTTATCTGAGATGTGCAGAAACCTGGTAAAATGTGACTTAATCTCGGGTTTGTTAACTAAAACCATCATTTTAAAACATTATACTTTGCTCAAGATTTACCTACCCTTATGAAAAAGAAGTGCTGTATCTGCAGATGATGACAAGTAGCTACTCCACACAGACAATAAAATATATCAGCAGGGAACATTTCTGCCTGTTACCATGTCTCTGAAAGCTTTCGTGAAAAATTGTGCCTAATTAATGTGAATACTATTTTAAACTGTGACAACAGGATATTTACAGTGACAGGATTCTATTAATTCCAATATATTTAGTGCACTACTGCACTTGTTTACTTGGTTCACCGGTCATCTCTGGACTGTACTCAGTTTCAGTTAATTTTGTGAAGGTAATTACATGGATTATTAATTTTCAGATAGATTTGGATGATTTGCAGCACCTGACGGAATAGGGCAGTAAGTGAGGGGTAACAATACCTGAATGTTTTTCTTGGCCTGATCAGGCGGCACCCCGCCTACAAAGAGAGGATCTTGGACAAGCAGTGATATGTTTCCGCCTGGAGCTCTGTCTTCTAGTACCGTAAGCCCGTCAATTATCAGTCTGCCAATATTTCCACTTCTGATAAAGATTATCTACAGAGAGAGAGAGAGAGAGAGAGAGAGAGAGCGAGCGAGCGAGAGAGAGATCACAAACCATAACCACTCCTGTAATAGGCAAACTGTTCAATAATTACTGCTTATTTGGGAAGAGGATTCTGTTACTTGAAAGACTCACAAATCAAACAACTGAACTGAACATCTCAGCATTCGAAGGTTGTGTTCTCAATTCTATGTAATGTAAATGAAGCTTAAAAATTCTAGTGGGATGTCAATCTAAAGGGGAGTAATTTGGCCTCTGTAGAACTCTATATGCTTGGAAACAATCATTATCAGCACTAAAAACAAATACACAAAAAAAGTATCCAAAATAATTTGTTACAACCAACATTATTAGTATTTTACAAATTATATTTAAATTTTAATCCGATTCAAATACATTTTTCCCCCAAAGATAGAAACATTCATATGAAATAAAAAGGATTATTTATTATAAAGATCATACACTTAATATATTTTCTTTAGACATAAGCCAAACTGTTACTTCATGTAGGTCAGTATAATTTTTTTGTATTTACACTGTAAAGCTAAATGAAATATAACATAATTTTGTTATTCAATGTCTAATTTAATGTTCCTAATATAAATAAAGACCTTAATGTTTATTATGATATCTTTTTAACATACACAAAAATTAAATTAAATTAAATTAAATTAAATTAAATTAAATTAAATTAAATTAAATTAAATTAAATTAAATTAAATTAAATTAAATTAAATTAAATTAAATTCACAATATTTTCTGCAGTCAGTATAACTAGCCAGTTTGGGGAGTGTTATGTATTTGCAAGGACAAACTGAAATCAGATTTACATCATGCCACTGTCCATCGCTGTATTTCTCCTTGGATCTGATTCTGACTTGGTTCTGGGCCGAGCTGAATGTGAATACCAGCCTTCCATGAGTGAGGAACAGAGCCATGAAGTTCTCTTCAGACTCGTCAGCCAGGTAGAAGATGAGTCCGAATGCTGATTGAGTTTTCAATGATAAAGAAAAGTGGGATCTAAAAAAGATGGAAAAACAGAGAACACTGTTATTTATTTACACACATTTAATCATTTTGTTCTTTAAAAATAAAAAAGGGTATTCTGTTGGATTCAAGTCAGGTGGTATACTTGGCCAGGTTTTGTTTTTGATATATCCACAGGCATTTGTGGTGGCATTTATAAATATAATTTCCTCAGTATTTTTGAAGTCATGCAGTCCCATATCATTACAGTCACATTCTTCTCTGTCAGGGCTATATTGACTATGTAGCATATATGTAACTATACAGCATATGCATATTTTTTCTACATTGTGACTGGTTGTAACTCTGGGTTAACCCTTACATGCCCTCAGATCCTCGTTATGGCCTTGGTAAAGAATGACAATGACTTTGTTTATATACTCGGCACATGTCCCTTCTGATTAAGCAGGATGGTGTGTAGTGAGTAAATAAGCAAGGTATTGCAGTGAAATACTTTGGGAAAAGTTCCACTACCTGCGAAACTTCAAAAAAAGATTCTTATACATACAATTCACTGCTTTAAAACAATGACAACTTAAAGAACTGTACTATTAACCTCAAAAAAAGTTTATTTTAGTGTTTAGTGTGTGATTTGTAAGCTAATACATTTTGATGTTTGCATCACATAACCAGGTCTATATTTATGGATTTTCTGCTATAGCAAACTTGCTCGGTAGCTCACCTAGTACAGCACTGCACTTGTGTTGTGGAGCACTCAAGCTTGAGTCCAATAAAAAATAGGTTACAAAAAATGAGCACAAACACTTGTAAAAAACAATCTTCAGCAAATGCGTTTTTTTACCCCATGTTGGTGTTTGTTAACATTATCCGTTAAGTTTAGGTTAGGGTTTAGCAAAAATTGTAATATCTTATTTTACAATGCAATAGAGCAGTAAAGGCAGGGTAGGTGATTTGGTTCAAAAATATTTTTGTTATGCTGGTGTCACGATCATCAGCCCATTAACTCCTATAAAGGGCACTCCACTGAGGACTCTGGCATCTTGTATTTCCATTCCCAACTCCGTTTCCCATAATCCTGTGCTTACGGCTAATAACCACCAGGTTTTCCCCATTACCACTCCCCTATATAAACTGTGTTTGGACTCTCAATCACAAGTCTTGTTCAGTTCTGTCTGGCATTTCCGAGCGTTTTCCCTGTGTTTGTTCCTTCCGTGTTTGACTTTGGATTGTGTATACCGATTTTGATTCTCTGCCACCTGCCCTGACCTTTGCCTGGTACTGTTTCTGATTTTGGATGTCCCCTGCATACCTGACGCTGTTATCTGATCATTGCCTGTTTGACTACTCTGTAAATAAAGTACTGCACATGGATCCGAACATCTCTGACTCTTCGTTACAGCTGGTTGAAATTCTCTTCACATCCTGATAACAATCACTAAGTTAAGTTATCTAAATGTATACATGTCATTCGTGGAAGTGCAGGGCCATAAAATGTTTGTCTAGTCAGATTCCTCAGCCCGAGAGCTACGATAGGCTCTCCTGCCTGTCAACATACAGTTAGGTCCATATATATTTGGACACAGGCACAATTTTTAATTATTTTAGCTGTTGACCAAAACATATTCAAGTTACGGTTATATAATGAATATGAGCGTGAAGTGCACACTCTGAGCTTTAATTTAAGGGTATTCTCATCAAAAGTGGAGGAAAGGTTAAAGAATTAAAGCTCTTTAAAATGTACCTCCCCCTTTTTCAAGAGACCATAAGCAATTGGACAGTACTCAAAAGCCATTCCATGGACAAATGTGGGCTATTCCGTCATTATTTCTACATCAATTAAGCAGGTAAAAGGTCTGGAGTTGATTCTAAGTGTGGCATTTGCATTTGGAAGCTGTTGTGAACTCACATCATGCAGTCAAAGGATCTCTTCATTCAAGTGAAACAGACAATTGTTAGGCTTCAAAAATCAAAACAAATCCATCAGGGATATAGCAGGAACATTAGAAGTGGCCAAATCAACAGTTTGGTACATTCGGAGAAAAAAAGAACGGACTGGTGAGATCAGCAACATAAAAAGGCCTGGACATCCTTAGAGGACAACAGTAGTGGATGATCAGAGGATCCTCTCCATGATAAAGAAAAACATCCAGTCAAGTGAAGAACACTCTCCCGGAGGTAGGTGTGTCACTGTCGAAATCTACAATCAAGAGAAGACTTCACCAGAGCAAATACAGAGGGTTCACCACAAGGTGCAAACAAACCCTGATTGAACTTTGCCAAAAAATTAAAAAAAAAAGCCAGTCCATTCTTTGGACAGCTGTAATTAAGATCAACCTGTACCAGAATGACGGGAGGAAGAAAAGTATGGAGAAGCCTTGGAACAGCTCATGATCCAAAGCATACAGCATAATCTGTGAAACAAGGTGGAGCAATGTGATGGCATGAGCATGCATGACTTCCAGTGGCACTGGGTTACTGATGTTTAGTGATGTTGTGACAGCGGACAGAGGCAGCTGGAAGAATTCTAAAGTGTATAGGGATACACTGTCTGCCCAGATTCAGCCAAATGGAGCAAAGCTGTTTGGATGGCAATTCATTGTACAAATGGACAATGACCCAAACCATACAGCAAAAACAACCCAGGAGTTTTTGAAGGTAAAAAAGCTGGATTATTCTGCAATGGCCAAGTCAATCTCCTGATCTCAAGCCTCGTCGTGTTGCTGGATACCCTCTGGTCTTTGGAGCCGTGGCTTTGGAGAGTGGTTTGCAGGAAGGGTGGGATCTTGCTACTGCTAGCCTCTCCGAAATCGCCTACTCTACCTTTATCTTTGTAGTGTCACTCACTGAACAGCTAACATAATAAAATGTTGTGAATCTGTTTCAGATTAAACCAAAAATTTTTGAGCCAGTGGATATTTGAAAAATGTCATGAAATATCAAACAAGAAATGTCACCAAGGAGCAGAGGCGTGTCTACGTGTCTACCCCAGGTGCCCCCCCCCACCAGATGTCTTGCGATAGACTTGTTTTTAGTAAATTTCTAACCGCATCTGGCAGTGGCGGATCCTGGCATGTGTAGCTGCCTAGGGCCGCTTTCTTCTCCTCTTAATACTATATTTTAGGCGGTTTCTATAGTGTGATATTTGACAGATATCGAGAGCGCATAATGTTACGTGATCCATGTAATGCGCGAGCACGAATCTCCACTCGCAAGTGGATTTCCTTCACTCACACAAAACTGGAAGTGTGCTTTTAAATATACATTGTTCTTTTATGAATTGGCTCTGCTTTTGCTCAGAGAGTACGTGTATGCTCAAACGTTCTTGCATCACTGAAGACTAGAAGCGCTTTTTTTTCTAATTCAGATGGAGGAGTAGGCTTATCTCATTAAATGGAAGCAAGCTGATTATAGTCAGCCTTCTCTAGGTTATTTATTTTATTAATAGCCTACTTATTTTAGTTAAGTGCTTAACTTATAAATATGCATTTATTCAATTGTTTTATTAAGTGCATTTGCATTTTGTTGTTTTTGTATATAGTTTTGCAATAAAAGTGCATTAACCAGGTTCCAGAAATGATCACTGAGGGTGCTTCTAAAATTAGTGAGGGTGTGCTCTTAGTCTTAATGCCCCATTTTCACATATTTCTCCCGTCTATTGCTTTGGTCATCATTGTGTCATCACTGCTACTTCGAGAGTGAATCCCACATAAATATGCAGATGTCATTCCCGAAACTTTGCAACGTGTGTGTGGCTGAAAAACAAAGTTCTACATTTTAAATGGATCATAGAAAGATGGACTAGAAAGCTTGCAAAGAGTGCTCATTACCACTGAAAAGCTGTCACTCTTTGTTTAGTGAGTGTATACACGATGTACTTTAACATACATCGTGCCGCAAACCATAACCCCCCCCCGGCCACCCTCTTTTGAGCCAGTGCCCCAGACTGGCCACCCCATTTAAAATGCTCTAGACACGCCCCTGCCAAGGAGCCTGTTGGAAATACTAAATTTTGGTGAAATTCTCATAATTAGAGTTAATCCCATTTCAGTCATCCTTCTTCAGTCACCCAACAATACTCACTCATCTCTGACAACACCGGCAATTCCTGTGTACTCATGTCGGCTGTGGGCAAAACCACCATAGTGGTGGGCATGGCGGGTCACTCGGGGGCGAGAGGACAGGTAAGAGGAAGCAGCCTCTGTCTCTGGAACATCCAAAGGATTGTTCTTCAAGCCATGTGGCAGGCTAGACACATCCCTGCCCACCTGAGAAACAACAGTACGCTTAAGTGTATAACAGTGTAATTACACAGTGTATTTGAGCATCTGTGTGTGCCGTTATGTTGCACCTTTCGGGAGTGTCCTGGACTTCTTCTAGATGAGTCTCTGCTGTCTTTAATGTGCAGAGCAGCAGGTGGTCTCTCTAGTGGGCAGTCCTGGAGCGACACCTGCACATTCTCACTGTAATGTTGGAAGTCTTCTGGCTCTATATCTCTATCCTGCCTGCATCACACACATCACATCACACTTGCACAAATAAGTCTGAAGTCACTATAGAATATAACACTTTGGAATGACACATGACCAAGGTCATTAGTGTACACTGAGTGCTGTTTGTTACTGTTAATATGTGTTAAGTGCTGTTTTAAAGCAACAGTTTGCCCAAAAATAAAAATTTGCCTAAAATGTACTCACCCTTAGGCCATTTAAGATGAGCAGATGAGTTTGTTTCTGCATCAGAATCACTTGCTCCCCAATAGATTCTCTGCAGTGAATGGGTGCCATAGGAATGTGTCCAAACAGCTTACAATGGCTACGTTTACATGCACCCAAATAATCCGTTTGTAATCAGATTGACAACTCAATCGGATTGAAAAACGTACATATAAATACCTTAATTGATCCGATTGTGCTTGATCTGAATGAAATTTCGATTGGATTGAAGGGGGTGGTTTATTCCTCTTCTAATACGATTGAGCGTGCATAATCAGATTGAACCACGAAACTGAAAGAACTGCGCATGTGCAATGACGCAGAAATAACGTATGATGCACAGAACGAGCGGCTCTTCCTTTTGAATAAAGTGTTGTATAAATGCGTGTACTGTCATTATTAAACTCTCCTTTCACTCGGCAACTGTGAAGTGGAGCAGGACAACATTGTTTTGGATACTCATCCACAGGCAATCCGTTTTGGGCACGGGGAGGGGCTTTTTTTTTGGCATGATAAATATGAGCAGCACAGCACAGCGGTTTATATGTATATTTATCCATAAACTGGTAAATATTAATTCTGCTGTTAAAAATAAATAAACCGTGGAGGAGAGTGGTTATTATGTGCAAACAGTGAGGAACTCGATATTATCTATATGTCACTTTCACTTTTCACTTTCACTTTTTGTGCAGTGTGCGCATGTCAAAAAAAAATCTATTCCGATTTGAAGCTTGTGACATAAACGCGCACATCAACCTGATCACTTTATTTAGCATTCATGTAAACACTACAATCAGATTCATCAATCGTAATGAATTCAGTCCGACTGAACCAAAAAGTGTGCATGTAAACGTAGCCAATGATCCACAAGTAATCCACACCACTCTAGTCCATCCAAGTCTTGTGAAGCAAAAAGCTGTGTTTCTAATAAATAAGTTCATCATTAAGATGTTTTTAAATTTAAACTATTGCTAGTTTAAACTAGTCCTCTATCCTTAATATTGCTTTCACCAGTGAAATCCGAATCAGAAAATACATACCTGGATTTTGATGAGAGAAGACAACAAGGGATGTACTTTTTAACTGGAGAAAGCATTATTTTGGATTATGAACTTGTATTTTGGCTAAAATCAATGATTTAAAATTAGATGCCTTGATGGATTTGTTTCATAAAACATGCAGCTTTTCGCTTCACAAAACAAAAAATGGACGGGCTGGAGTGGTGTGGATTATTGTGATGTTTTTATCAGCTGTTTGGACATATTCTGACAGCACCCATTCACTGCAGATGATCCACTGGTGAGCTAGTGAAATAATGCTAAATGTTTACAAATCTGTTCATATGAAGAAACAAACACATCTACATGGCCTGTGGGTGAGTACATTTTCAGCAAATTTTAATTTTTGGGTGGACTTAGACAACATTAAGGCTGTGCTTTTTTTGACCATCAATACTCAAAAACCAGCCACAGCAGAAAAAAGATCTAAATTCATGATGAAGGTGCAGAGAGCTCTACAAGAAACCTAGTTATGGTGTTCAGTGAAGGTCAAAAAAAACAAAAACTATCACACAATCACAGTTGTTGCTATCAGAATTAGGATTAGATCAATTAATTGTTTGTTCAGTGTAGTCTTGTTCGTAAAGGGCTTTGCTGAGTGTAGGTTGTATTTGTTACCTGCTAAGATATGCGTAGCTGATGCACCCAGTAAAATTCTGTATGGAACTCGTAGGAGAGCCTCCATAGTAGAAAGTCTTTGGAACATTATCTGGCTGAGATGAGGAAGACGGCTTCTTCTTATCCTGCTTGTCTTTGTCATCAATGACAAGTTCATACCTAGAGATCATGAATAAAAAATGGTTGATGTAACAAGTGTATACATATAAGGACAATTCAAAAGATTCAGAACTTCATCTAATACAAGTATTCATGAGGGAAGTGTGGAATGTTGATATGAGATCAACAAAATGACCAACAATAGTGATGATGAGATGCATCATAAAAATAAATAATTTTAATTAAAACTACTGTCCACAAAAATATGAGAATTAACACTTGCATGGTATTCAAACTGTACTAACTAAAATATAGAAAGACAAAGACCATTAATAGCATTCATATAACAGTATGTTGGAGATTTCCCTGCTGAGGCTGAACACTGACAAAGACATGAACACTGGTATACTGAATGGTTGTTGCCGCTTACAGTTATGTTAAAAACTTTATACTTCATACCACATAATATAACAAAGAAAAAATAAAGCAGAATTGTGATAACTTTACAAATCTTTGCAAAAAAAAAAAAAGATAAAAGAAATATACATCAAGTTTCACAGTTGCCTACAGGAGGAGCGCGGAGCGAGGAACGAGGAGACGTGGAGTACATCAACAAGGAGAATTTAATGAACTTCAGAAGGGGAGACACGGGGCAGGCAGGAACACAACATGTAGCACAACATCGACGTTTAAGATCTGACAGCAACAGACTGAACTGACAAACTTAAGAACACAGGGGAACGAGGATAATTAACTAAACACAGCTGGGTACAAATGAAGAACTAATTCGGGAACATAATGGGAACAGGAAGGACCAAATAAGGGCATAAGGAAACATAGGAAGCAGAACACAAACCCAAAATATGGAACAGAGTCTTATCTTACATACCGTAGGGCTAGGCAAAAATATTATTTTGAATCGGAGAGACCTAGCCACTTACTGGCTCTTAGGCTGAGGGAATGTGAGTCCAAAGCATATATCAGCGCAATAAAATCATCAGATGGTCAGGTCACCACGAACTCTACTATGATCAACGACATATTCAAAGATTTTTATATACATTTCTATAAAGCTGAAACAGATTCTGGGGAATCAGTTTGTAAACAGTATTTAGCTAAATTACAATGACATCAGATCTCTCAGATCAATAAAGAATCTTTGGAGGCCTCATTAAGTTTGGAGAAGCTCCATAAATCACTAAAAAGCCTATAAAAAGGCAAATCGTATTCTCTAATTGGAATATGTAAATTGATTTTTATGTCTGTTTTTGTTGTTTTTTGCATTTTATACTGAATGAATGTTATGATGTTTTTGTTTATGTAAAAGACTAATAAACGCATCGATTCACTACAGGAGGCCTTTGTTCACCACACAAAATCGTATGAGAAACTTTTTTTTTATGGAAGGGCGCTTTTTATTTCACACCTTTTGGACTGAAGCAGTGCAACACCCACTGACTGCAATGGTAGTGCTTGAAAGATCAAAGACAATTTTTAATATAACTCCGACTGGATTCGTCTGAAAGAATAAAGTCATATACATCTAGGATGCCTCGGGGGTTAGTAAAATGCAGCCTAATTTTCATTTTTGGGTGAACTAACCCTTTAAGAACACAGGGGAGCGAGGATAATTAACTAAACACAGCCAGGAACAAATGAATAACTAATTCAGGAACATAATGGGAACAAAAGAGGACCAAAAGAGGACCAAGGGCATAAGTAAACATAGGAAGCAGAACACACACAAAACATGGAACAGAGTCTGACATCAAGTGTCATAGCAGGGAAATGGATTTCATTACTGGAATAAGCCATTTCAAAAAGACCACTGTAAAAAAAAACATATTGGTAGTCAAAACCATAAAAATGCTTGCGACCGTGTAATCCCAAAGAGTGCTCTGCACAAACTAGTCTCTACACGACTAGAAAGAACAGAAGGAGCTAAATAAATACAACACAATTGTAATTTCAAATTCAACACAAATATTGTTTTCGTAAGTTGGAAAGGTCGTCCCATTCCCAGTACTTCCACAAATGCTGACGCTGTTAAAAAGTGTTTGACACAATATGTCAGTAAGTGTGCAAATTGTTGAAGAAAGTCAGCAACTCACTTCTGATTGGTGACTGAGGCAACTAAGAAATGAGATCGTCCATCATTATAATTCTTCTTTTGTGATCTGACTCTGGTTCCTTTGGACTGGAGCACCACAGCACCATTCTCCAGTGAAAGAGAAAACTCATCAAGCTAGAACAGAAAAAGACTGGCTTGATCTAAAACATCATGGGGAAAAAAAATTACCCTCTGCATCAAACTTACATTCAGCCAAACCCCTTTCATCATATACAGTAGCAAGCACAGTTTCTACTCTAGCAGGTACCTGGCAGGTTCATATGGGGGGAAAGCATTGTACTCTATGTGATGCAACCACTGAAACAGGTATGAAACAGGTAACTTCATGTTTCAAATGACATAAGTGACAAAACCTTTATTTGAACCAAAATCTCCTTTATTTGTTGGTTGGTTTAGGGATGGCTTCACTTTCTTTTAGGTCAGAGAAAGAACAAGGCTTGACTGGGTAAAACATGGTAAAACTAAGAAGATAATAAAAAAGACTGTACCCCATTTCTGTGGTAGAATAGAAGTCCATTGGACTGTAATGTTCTGAAGTTTAGTCCTCCCTCAAAAGACTGGAATGGTGAGATTTTAGCTGTAGAGCCTAGATAGCCATCACCCGTGAAATACACCTTACGGGACATCTGAATGTAGAAGACAACAACAGTCCTTTTAAAACATCATAAATTTTTATATATATTTTTAAAAAAATTATTTAAAACATGGCTACATTACACAGACATAATTATACCCATAATAGTAATTGTTGGATTAGTTAAATACAGCACTGACGGAAATTGAATTTTTGTGTACATTTGTGAGCCTGTGATCATTTAAACTAATTCACTTTTTATCCATGGCTGGAGTAACAAAATTCAAGTATCAAAATGATGTGGTCTCATTCACGGCATCAGGCAAAACAGCACAAATCCAGCAATGTTACTGCAACTGGTGCTAGTAGGTCACATGACAATAACAACATGGCAAAGGTATGCCTGGATTACATTCATATTGCACTCATACATACTATATAGAAAATACCATTTAGAAGTCGCAAAGTAATACTTATTCAAAAAATGACCTACAAGTATGCGATTTCAGATACAGCCTATGACTATAGGAAGGTGTGCTACATACAAACGATTCCTCAGGACAGCCACTGCTGATGCCAATGGTTCCTTGCTCCTCCAGGAGATTGAAGAGATTTTTCTGGAACTGGAAGCCCTTTACACAACCCTTCAGACCCACAAGGGATGACAGCTCTGGCCTGTTAGACATTAGATACAGCTCATTCATATGGCTAGGTTGAGTGTAAGAAATGAGTATTGTTGATTTGAGGATCAATATGCAACAATGGTTCTCACCTAGAAAGCAGAATACTAGAAGGAGCTCCTCCAATATAGACATCAGAGAATGGTAAGGGTTTCTTTTCATTTTCCATGGACTTAATATGGCTTTTGTCCACTAACAGAATGATCTTCTTAGAGTGATGATAGATTACTGACACCTGAGAAAGAAAAATAGCAATAATAGGGTGTTAAGTGCTAAGTGTGTGGCCATATTATGTTAAAAGATCTGACTTGATGAATGCCCTGGAAGTGGTGTCAAGACAGCATTACCTCATGATATCGAGCATCGTTGATCTGGAGTTTGGCTAAGTTACTCTCCATGATGACAGGACCATTAGTGAAACCAAAGTCATACATCAGACGGAGAAACCCATTTTTCAGCTCCAGCACGAAAAAATTTGCCTGTGGCATAAATTCAACAATACAATATATGAACAGAAAAAAATCATTCACTTTATATACTGTAGTGGCAAAGTGGGGTCAGGTGTTTCAGTGAGTAATGCCTCAAAAATGTAGTATATATTTTTTGAAGATTGTGAATGAAGAGGAGAACAGCAAAAAAAAAAAAAAATTTTTTTTTTCACAGTCCATTTTGGTCATATTTACAATGGGTGCAAATATTAGTGAGGGTAAGGTATGCTTTTCTCTTTTTTTCAAGTTTTTTGATTTCTAAAGTTTATTCATGAAAAAGTTGGAATGTGGAATTATTATATTAGTTTTGCTTGTTACGTCCAATAAAGGATTTTTTTTTTTTTTTTTTTTTTGTAAAACCTTCTAAGTGTTTCTAAGTGTTTATTTTATTTTTTACACTTTTGTATTTTTATCCCAGAGCCCAAGAATCAAAATAATTTACAATGAAACCATATTTACCTCATTAACCATGAGGAATAGAATGCCATTGTTGGCAACAGTTCGAACTTCGATATCAAACCGAGTGACAATGCCCAGTTTGCCTCTTCTCTCAAAGTTGTTGACTAAAGCATAGCCGCTGCCATCAAACAAATAACTTGTCACACGACTCTGAGAGAAAGCCAACTTATGCCTGGAAAACACAGAGATCACAATGTATAAACAGACCATATACAGCACAAATTGCCTTAAAGTATAAACTTTGATGTCATTCCAGCTCAAAAGACACCGTTTGTGAGAAACATCTGAAAAAAATCTTAACATTTAAAAGTAAGAAAATGTGAATGCATGAAGCCATACAATAATAGCTATATACTGCTTTCAGGATATCAAGCACAGTAATGGAGCTACATGGATGGACCTTTTTAGAGTTGTGCAACACATATTATCATACCTAAAATATTGTTTTACATGCTTATTGGGCTAATGAGACCTAAAACTGTATTCATGCAATTTTCTGCTTGCAAATCAAGTACCACAAACATAACTATCTTGCTTTGATGTAACATTATTTAAACATAAAAAAGACTAAAATATATCAATAAAACATTAAATGTCAAACCAAAATCCATAAAGGGAATAAGGGAATATTGATTGAGCTACAATAGATAAACTATTAACACTTAAGGTCGTAAGGAAGGGTTTCTTTACCTGGGACAAGGCATCGATTCCACAACATCCATTTTGTGAAGTTGCTTAAAGTTGTACAAACTGATGACATCACTATTCAAAGCCTCTAATTCAATGCAACCAACAAAAGGAGCCAAAGTCAAAGCTGGGGGAAGCTGGAACAAAAATGATGGACATTTATTCATATGAATTTGTTACCAAAAAAAATTAATGAATTACCCTTTAAATGGGTTAAAGTTTGTTTCGATAATCCACTCTCATTAGAGTATTCATAAACTTTTACAGTGGGTTAGAGTTAAAGTTATTGGGAAAAGTTTAAATGTAATTGCAAAGTTACTTAAAGTTTAGAAGAATATCTGAAGTGGACTATCGAAATAAAATGTTAAGACCCTGATATACTTCAAGAGAAATCTTACAAAGAACTGGTGACTTCATTTAAAAAAAAAAAAAAAAAAAAAAAAAAAAAAAAATCAGATCAAAACGAAGTTTGTTTGGAGTTTGTTTTATGGAGTTTGGAGTTTGATTTTTGCACCTTTACATCAGGAGGCACTCCTCCCACGATAAAAACATTGTCTTTAGGATCAAGATCAAACAAGGAGTCTATCCCATCTGCCTCTCCTTTCTGGATAAACTTCTGCTCTGCAGTGCTGTCTTGACTTGGAACTGTCAGGAACAGTTTACCATGCCGACCCAACCTGCCAGAAAGTAGGGTAAATCCAGTGATTATAGACTATAGTGATTATAGTACTATATACAGATTTCTGCATGCATGGTCTTCCCTTGGCAAAACATCTGACATGCATTTGATGTAAAAGCATCATACACAAATTCACCTTCCTTGGGCTATACATTCACACAAAATGTTAGGATGGATAACTTTATTAACTAACAAGTATGACTCTTGACAGGTTCAATAAACTTTAAATGAAACAGTGCTAAACATTTGTACTGTAATTGTATTTATAATGACCCCCATATTTGGCTGTTGTACTGTAATTTGTGAACAGTTTCTTAAGAAAAGCATTATGCATGATCATATAATGAAAGCAGTTGCTCTACCTCTCCACTTTAACAAGATTGAAGACAGGAGGCCAGGAGCTGACTGGCTTTGAACCTAGAGGAATCTCCACAACCTCTCCTCCCAGATTATACACATACACCAGATTATCATTCTTTATGGCCAGTCCCATGTAGTCCTTACGTCCCTACACACACAGAGAAGTAGAATCGACATTAAACAGGACAATGCATAAATAAATAAATCATGAACATTTATAACCTTTTTTTATAAATTCATCACACTTATGATGCAGATGTCCTGTGGTTTACACTGCAAAGGAGGAGGGGTGGAATAGAACTTGAGTGAAACAACTGAGTGAAATGAGAAAACACCCTAATTAAGGAAGGAGTTCACTAAATGTCATTTGTCCCAGCTGCTAGTGTCATTCCACATGCTGTCTACATTGCTTTAGCCAGAGGGACTATGCAAATCAAATGACAGTGGAAATTTCTAATTTTGCTGCCAATTTCTAAATGCTAGATTGTGGAAAATACAGCAGATTACAACAGTCTGGAATACTTTACTGGAGTGTACAGAATCATTCACCACTGCAGTGCAGACACCTGCAATAACTATGTTTTCTTTTATACATCAGTAAAATAAACAAGAAATTAAGTAAATAATATTTCTAGACATGGTACTGCACGTTACTTTTGTTTATTTTTGCTCTGCCAATGTAAATATGATAAACTGTCTTATGTCTCCAGCAACACACAATAATCATTCCTAAACCATTGTTTGAATGAATGATATATCCACTTCCCCATTTCGGGCCCATTTCTCTCTCTCTAATGCTTACTTGCTTGTCTCCCAAGTAGAGTAGGAAGCGATCTTCTATGGGGTCTTTGTCTGGGTCCACTCTAATGTAGAAACTGATGGATGTGACTGTCTTTAGCTCATCTAGGTTGGAGTGGGGACGAACTTCTACAGAAGACTGGCCATTAAATTTCATGGACACTTGCACCTGCAATTATAGAAAAATTTACATTTACAGGCAGTATGCACTCTTGTTGTAGTATAATATTGAACTGGTAAAAATGCCAAAATTGAGAATCTTCAAGCTTGAATTGCTCCAACTCAAAAGGAATTTCTTTTTTGTCATGTGATTCCAATAGTCCTGTAAATATAGCCCTTACATTTCCATAGCTTCTTGTGTAACCCACTGCTGGTGAGTTTTGTCAAGCCTACTCATGTTATTCAAGCTATTCAAGTCTGTTATTGTCAAGTTTTCATGCTCAAGTTAAGTTCTCGATAATGTGCAGTTTACACTTGTTTACAACTGAAATACAAAATAAATATTCCTCTCACTCTTTTCACTTATGTCCCAATAATTATACCTCTTGGTCTCAGGTTTTACAGACTTGCTAAATATGTAGCATGCAACAGTGACCGCTCACACTTTTTTATTTCTAAAACATTTAAAAATGTAAATGTTTTAAGCCTTTCCAAGACAAGACAAAGACACAAGACTATTCACAAGAGATTCTGAATGTGACTGACTAAATGTGTTGTGTTTTACATGTGGATCAGTCAACAACATGTTCATTTGTAATGATGTACCTTCTTTGCGACACTGCGGGCCTGTGCAATGAGTTCTCTGATTTTAACGATGTTTGTGGAGACATTATTCACAGGTTTTTTCTCTTCAACCACACGCAGCTTACTGAGTAGCTCTGGCACAATCTCTGACAGGTCTTGAACTAAAAACATACAAATAAACATATGCAAACTGAGTAAGAAAACATTTGCAACACTCTTCATAATCCTGCGCAAATTCAACAAGGAAAAAGGCCAGCATGCACAATATATCTGTTTCAAATTGCTGCCTTTGTCCATTAACAATTCATTAGGGGAAGTCATGGCCTAATGGTTAGAGAGTTTGAGTCCTAACCCTAAGGTTGTGGGTTCGAGTCTCGGGCCGGCAATACCATGACTTAGGTGCCCTTGAGCAAGGCACCGAACCCCCAACTGCTCCCCGGGCACCGCAGCATAAATAGCTGCCCACTGCTCCAGGTGTGTGTTCACTGTGTGTGTGTGTTTTCACTGCTGCGTGTGTGCACTTTGGATGGGTTAAATGCAGCGCACGAATTCTGAGTATGGGTCACCATACTTGGTTGTATGTCACGTCACTTTCTATTTTCTTTTTTAAAATTAGGTGGATACAGGAAGAAATCCATGTGCTATATAAATAGCACTCCTCACACAAAATGCTTCAGTATACCATATGAATTAAAACATAAGAATGAGAAAGTTATACTGGAATAAACATCAATATACATGGCAAACCCGAATTGCGGGTAAAATGGTTTTTAAGTTATGGGGCTATGCAACATTCAAGTTTTGGCTAAGAAACTAACTCTGAATTAAAAGACAACTAACTGTTGCTGGCTATAAAGACTAGCCATTACTTGGTGTTAAGTATAGTTAAAATGAGTAGTAGTCCAAACACTGTAAATTTGTCTATAGTTCCTACATATAGAACATTCAAAAGCTACTGTTGCTACCTAAATGATATTTAAATGGTACTGCTACTCAGTTCAGTGGAAGTGAGCAGGTCTACCATACCTGCCTCGCCGGCAGACAGAACAGTGCGGTCAAAAGCTGCAACGGAGTACGCCTCTTTCTTCATGTTGCTATTCCACTCCTCCACTCTCTTTAAGATGGGTGTCACCTTCTGCAGCACTTCAGCAGAGCAATTCAGAGTGCCTTCAGCCACTCCCTGAGTGAGCTGCAGACGTTTCGGAGTTCGATCTGAGACAACAACACACACAAAAAGACAAACTTATTCACAAATATGTATTATAACGCAAACATCTGAAAATGCCCATGCAATACGAGCACAGAAACACAACTGATCTGCTGGCAAGTAAGTTACTGGGAACTCTGACATGAGCAGTCTCTGTACTAGCTCTAACCTTGACTGGAACTCTTCATGAACTTTTTAACCCTGTTTTGTTCAGACTAAAGTCAAATAAAACTTCCCATCTCTGTAGATTCATCACTAAACGCTGCCCAAAGAATTTTTTTTTAAAGAAACAATTTTGTTAAAATAGTATTTCCAGTCTGTCTAGAATGAAGTGAAGAAACAGAAGAAACTGAGACAGGCTAGGTCCAGAGGAACTGTGGAGAACAATGTCTTCAAGATGCTTCAAGAAACCTAACTGCAAAGCTACAGTACTGTTAAAAGTATTAGGCACTTGTGTAAAAATGCTGTAAAATGAGGGATGCTGTCAAAAATAGACTTTTTTATCAGTTAACTTTTATTAATTAAATTAAATCAACATTTGGTGTGAGCATCCTTTGTGTTTAAAGCAGCTTTTGGCCTAGGGGCACTTGCACATAATTTTTCAGGTAGGTTTCTTGAAGCATCTTGGAGACGTTGTTCTCCACAGTTCTTCTGGATTTAGTCCGTCTCAGTTTGTTCTGTTTCTTCATGTCATTCCAGACAGTCTGATGATGATCAGATCAGATCTCTGTGTGGAGCACTGCCTGTTGTCAGACAAAAATCTCATTGGATAATTACAATTAAATGCGAAATGAATGTTTGGAAACATAAACTGATATTTCCTACTGACACACTACAGCAAAAGATAGAAATAAGTGACTTAAAAACAGTTTAAGTTGGTGAAAATACTAGAATACTAAGACTTTGTGAAAGAAGAGGAAAAATATCAAGTGTAAACATATAAAAACAGAACTGCCAAATTCAGAACCAAAGTTGTCAAGACTGTAGTACAACATAAGCAGGCATGGGACCATTTATTCTTGCCTTTATGAATTGCACTGATGTCACTAATGATCTTAGCTATTTTTTCAGAAGAGCTTTCCATCATTTCATTGGTCTCTTCAATGTATTTCTTATTGTCAAGGACTGTGGATTCAACATCTGCAAAACAAAATACGACACACATTCTGCATTAAAATAACTTCTAAAATAACTTCTAATCCACAAATGTTGTTTATATTTTAACTTGTCAATGTGTGCTATAAATATTAGTGGCTCTTATGACAAATTGTATGTGATGTTCCTCATTTGTAAGATGTTTTGGATAAATGCAAGTAATAAATGAATAAATGTAAATGTACTATTGTCAATTCTATTGAAATGTGCAGCCAGTTTTATCCAAGTAGGAAAAGAAACACTTTCTCTGCTTTACCGTTCTGCTGAAGGTACAAAGATGAGGCCTCTGTGAAGATATCATTACTCTGAGAGCGTGTGAGGTTCAGTTGAGAGTTTAATACATCAATAACCTAAAAGAAATATCAGAATACATTTAAAGTAACCACACTGACCACCTTGCACAGAGATACATTGCCATTCAAAAGTTTGGAATCAATAAAACATGTATGTTGTTGAAAGAAATTGAGCCTTTTTGTAGATATACAATAATTCCATTCTCTTCTTTGAAGAACATTGGAGTTTCATGCAAATACCATGGAAAATGAATGTTAATCATTCAGAAATAGTAATATCAAAGTATGCTTACGTCATGAGTACTGCTGGAGATGTTGAGAGCAGTCAGGGCAGTGATGTTAGCATCATCTATGTTTTTGACAATATTGTCATACACATTCAAGGCGTTCAGGGCTTTCTGTACATGTCCATTTGCATCACTTCCTTTCAGATTACTAAATAAAAGAAATAAGACCATAGCAATTGTTATCTGAGTGCTGGAATGATGCAACAGCCATTTCGTGATACCCATGGATGAAACATTAGTCATTTCTGATTTCAAACTCACTACTGAAGTTCTTCAGCATGTCTCCGCAGGTCATCAGCATGATCCTCGGCTCTCAGAACTAGATCTCTGTCTGACTGAGACAACTTCTCTGTCTTTCTCTCCAGTAACACACGAGCCCCATCGATTTCTGCATGCTGTTCTCTCACATTCTATACATACAGATTGAATAAGACAACAGTAACAATAAATACATTCATTAAGGTTTAAAGGGGTTATTGACAATGTACGTTTATGTTCTTCAGCTTATATATTTCAATTTTGCTATGCCATTTCATTGTATAAATGTTATTGTGTCTAGAGCTTACAACACAGAAATCTACTTCAAAAACATAAAAAAAAAACGTATTTAAACGTTATATTATTTCTGTCACGACAACTCTCGGAGGGATTGGCATGGTAATGTACATGACAATGTTAATGTGTTTGGTCTTGGTGGAATAGATCTGCTCCGCTGCTGCTGCTGCTGTGGCAGACCAAGTATCGAGACTTGCTACTGCCAATACATCCATAACATGCTGCTGTGAGCATGTAAGAAATACTGCTGCTGCAAATAGAACATACATGAAATAACCCCCATACAGCATACATGAATCACCTCATAGCAGATCTATACAGGTGGAGCTGGGGAAGGTGGAGGGTTTCTGAAGCAAGCTGCAACTGCTACGCCAGGCACTAGTCATATATTTGAATGTTGAGCAGCGAGCTCATTGGCTACCAATCAGGAGAGAACCAATCAGCTGTGCCATGTGATAATGATGTCATTAGGTCAGACTGAGTTACTGTAGACCTATTGGACTGCGCCATCTAGGGTTTCATGCCAGAACTCTGTATTTTGAAAAAGTTTAAGTTTTTTCCCACTAATATGTGCTTCTCAATCATTGGTGCACTTGGAGAAAAAAAAGAGAGAGAGAGAGAAAGTAATATCTTTCTATCTTCTAGTATCTGTCTTCTAAATATCTTTTGTGAACAGTATTTTTATTATTTAATGGAAAATGGAAAAACTCTTATAATAGTTTAGATTTGCATGCAGTAGTTTACAGTATACTGTATACCATGCAGAAAGTTGATAAAAAGAAGATTTACCGTGATCATATCTTCCACCTCAAGGACAGTCTGGTTTGCCTCAGAGACGATTACCCCAGCAGTTACAGTAGTTTGATTGACACTGTCATAGGTGTCTTTCAGACGCTGCTGCTGTGCCTGAGAAAAGGAGGAAATGTTTCTGTGACATCTAATCACAATACAAACGTGAAAAAGTGTTTGAATAACAACAATGACAACATGAAAAAGTGTTTGAATCTGACTGAAGTATTTTAAATAAATATCAGGTGAGATACTAATTATTAATTACTCAAACGCCTTTGGTCTTGCACATTTATAATTTTTTTTTAACACATTTTATTTGTGTTCTTAGTTCTGAACCAAATCCTATTCCAAAGTGCAATGGATTGGGGGCAATATTAGCCATTAGAGTATGCATGGACCTGCACTTCGAATTTCCACCAGAAATAGTAAACCATTTGTGTAACTTTTGAATGCAAATTTCAATATGCTACAATTCAGGACACACTTGTTCTTATCTTGAATATTTAGGATGAACAGTATTCACTCAGTTACGCCAAACTTGCCACACAAAATCACAACAAAAACTACTAGATATGGCAACCACAGTTGAAATTGAATTTGAAAGGAAGATACCTCTCTCCTCTGTAGTTTGAGCTGGTTGGTCTTGTATTTGTTGAGTGCCTGTTGCAGTGTGTCTTCAGCGTTGTTGATGAGATCCTGAGCTTGAAAGAGTTTGGAGGTGAATCGACCCAGCACTTCCTGCATAGGTGACAGACGCCCCTGCGTAGTCATCAGAGTTTTCTCAAAATGGCGCACACGTCGGAGCACTACAATCAGACACATAAAGGCAGAAGTTGAATAAGAGCACATACACACAAGCAGAATTCAGCTGATAAACAAAAAACCTCACATTCATGGGCCTCGGAGGACTCATCAGTAGCATGTGGCTCTTTGGAAGAGAGGTCCAGATTTCTCATCCAGCCCAAGATCCGCTCGGCTTCTGCTATTTTCAGCAGCTTTACTTGAGGATCTAACTCCTGATAGACACCATATAATTCCCAGTCCCTGATAATATCTGAAATACACACACAGACTCAGAACAAAGCTAAACACAGAATAAAATATAAGCTTTTTTAACTGTAGTGTATTCACAGTACGCTGTTGTATTTCTGGGTGTTCTTTGAATGTACTGAGCTGCCATGACAATTCAATTTCCCTTTGGGGATTAATAGAGTTTATCTAAATCTAAAATTTTTCCACATTCTTGCCTGCTACCAGTTACGTCACACAGCTCTGAACAGTCAGGGCCTGGGATTGTGCTGTAGTTGTGATGCCATCAGCCAATCTGTGTTGTCAAGATATAAGGCTACCCAGTCCTTCCTGAGTGATTTGCATATTCAGCACTGCTCTCTTATGCACTGTGATGGAAGCATGCAATGACAGGTTATTCTCTTTCAATTGCATGTTTCAATTTGCGCCGAGTATGCATTTACATCAGTCAGTGTGCATGCATAAGAGAAAGTATTTTGTATGATAAGGTACTTTAGTGGTTGGCTGGTGTAAGATATGTAGTGGTTAAACAGAACATTTACCAGCACATTATATAGTGTACTACAGTGCAGCTTTGATAATCTAACTTGTACTGCAATCAGGATGACTTCATTTGGGCCAGAATAATGTGGGACAGTTGGCAACTCTCTGAGGGGAATCTGCTTCAAATACTACTTAAGAAAGAAACGGACAGCTTTTTCCAGGTAGTGCAGACCTCCTTGTCTATTCCCCAGCACAACAAACACAAAAAATACTGAGTTCACAAGGTCTCATGTTACCTTCAGTGACATTGTTGAGTGAGGAGAGGTTAGCAATAAGCATCTTTGCTAGTGTGGAGCTATCAAGTGTGTCTTGATCCACCCGTTCTCCCAATAACTGCACTGTTTCCTCCTGACAAAATAAAACAAACATCAGCTTGTTTCACCTGGAAGAACGTGAGAAAGCACCTGTTCACCCTCATGCTTTACATGACATTGCCACAGCTTGTCATTTTGTAATTACAGTAATTCTGACATGACGTGAACACAGAATGAGAAGAATATGAACGTTAGGAAAAAGACAAAAAATAAATAAATAAAACGCCCAGAAAAATATGATTTCCATGTGCAATTTGGCCACAATATAAATTAAATTAAATTATATTTATGCATTTAGCAGACGCTTTTATCCAAAGCAACTTACAGTGCATTCAGGCTATCAATTTTTACCTATCATATATAGAATATATAGATAAAGGGTGTCACTAAGCTACTTTCCACCATTGGGCCGTACTAAAACGTTGGTAAATAATGATGTTCTGTATGGATTGACATAATTATGGTTTCTTTTTCTATTGTGATTAGACTGACAAGTGGTCAAACCATGATCATGCCCAACGTTCATGTAAGAGTGTTATTGTGCCGCTTAAACCCAGACGGTTAGGAATTGTTTGGCTTTTGTCAAACCAATACCAGTTCTGTAACCCTAAGTTTGTTCAACTAGTGATACAGGCCTCATTATTGACAAGGTTGGCATGCGTTTGAAGTGATTGGTGCGTTTGAAATGGTGCAGAAATTACACACTTCACCTATAAGGAATTTCAGAATAAATGAATGAATGAAATTAGGAAGTGCTGGAATGAGAGGCACCTCTTCTGCGACCAGTTCCATGTCAGTAAGCAGTTTTTGTGTTTCTTCCTCCAGGCGCCCCGTATCTGCTCTCATCACTGCATACTTATTTCTCCAGCCTAAGAACTGATCCTGTTACAACACAGTGACAGCAACATACAATATTTATGAAATACAACATCGTCTGGACATACATTTCTGTAAACTGTGTGTGGTTTGAGTGTGGTTACCTGTAATCTATGTGCAGTGTAGTTGTAGTACTTTAGTCTGTCATTGGCAGCAGCTCCTGTAGAAATGTTCAGCACGCTGTTTCTCACTTGGTCCAGAGTTTTGTTGGACTGACGAATATCTCCAATCAGACTCCAGATACACGCATCACAGTCTGGGAGGTGGTGAGGTTTATAAATCATATTGGGTTATCATATTGTTTATATTTTAATATGGCTCTATGATGTTGTGGTAATTCGCTACAATGTTCTATTTATTTATCTATGTATTAATTTTTTGGTTGTTTGTATGTTGTACAAAAACTTATCTAACATTAGAAAGTGAACTGTCAGGAACATATTAACAAATTTACCTAATTTTGTGTCATTGAACTCACCGATATTACACTCGCTGATATTCGAGGCCTCAGGTAGACACTCTCCTGTGTGCATGTCACAATTCTCCTCTGGACAATCACATTCTGAGAAACAGAAACACACAGTACACATTTTGTTTATTATACATGTACACAAAATAGAACACCCTAAGCAACTACACAACCTTGATGACAAACAAAAGAACAGTTAAAATTGTTATGAAACAGAAGTAGCGACAGGTCTTTCCAAGACATTTTGAGTGTAATGGATTATTGAAAAAGAAAAAAGTGGAGGCACATTACCAGAGAAAAGTCTGTCATGTTTTACACAGATTCAATCAGAGTGATGATGATGTTTCACTGATGTTTTAAATGAGATAACGATACATACACTACTGTGCAAATGTCTTACGCCAGTAGTATTTTCACCAACAAAAAAGTCTATCTTTTACTGTAGTGTGTCAGTAAGAAATATCAGTTTACATTTCCAAACATCCTTTTTGCCATTAATTGTAATAATCTAATAAGATTTTTGTATACACATGGAGTCAGAGATCTGATTCCACCATCATCCAGTAACACTAAAACACCCTAAGCAGCTGGGGTTAAACTATTTGAAATATCTTCTGAGAAGACAATAATTACAACTGTTATATCTCTATTTCCTGTTTCAACATACCAAACTCAAAATTTGCTTGGACCACAAATGTACAGTGAGTTAAGAGGGGGATGATGATGTCATAGGAAATACATGATAAATGTACATCCCTGTTCTTATGTGCAGGTGGCCAAGTGTGGGTGTGTAGATCCCTTAACAAAATTATGAATGATGGGTTGTGGGAACAGCTGTTCAACTGTTCTGCTTGGGACAAGGGTGATGAATAATGCCCCTCTGCATTTTCCCACCAAATTCACAAGCCAGATGTAAGTGAACCAGAAAAACAGCGATGACCGTGTTGTTTAAATTACTTAAAGCCATTGCTAAGTGAAGTTTTCATTGCCTATCTGCTGACACTTTCATTATTTCAATGAAATTTTTTTGGAAATTGAGATTTATACATCATCTGAAAGCTGAATAAATAAGCTTTCCACTGATGTATGGTTTGTTAGAATAGGACAATATGTGGCTGAGATACTTCTGTTTGAAATCCAAATGAAGTTCTTAGCAATGCATATTACTAATCAAAAATTACGTTTTAATAAATGTACGGTAGGAAATTTACAAAATATCTTCATGGAACATGATCTTTACTTATTATCCTAATGATTTTTGGCATAAAAGAAATATCGATAATTTTGACCCATGCAATGTATTTTCGGCTATAGCTATAAACATACCCGTGCTACTTAAGGCTGGTTTCGTGATAGTCTTGAAGAGTTTGGTTTGATTAGTCTTTTGAAACCATAAAATTGTACTTTTAGAATTGTCTTGTTTTGTTTTGTTTTGTTTGAAATCTAGTGTAAAAACAACATAATAAATATAATTTCAGAATAACTACAAAGTCTTTACATTGCAATTCTTGCAAAATAGAACAGACACTGAAATGGGCTGAACCTGCTCCAGCAGTGAATCATGCCATATGCAGTGAGATCGCTCAGACTCACTCTTGCAGCCAGATGGGCTGTAATCCCAGAATCCTGGAAGGCAGCGCTCGCAGTACCGACCTCCAGCCCCCGGGCGGCACTGGCAGCTGTGTGTGAGAGGGTGACAGGTGGCACGGAGGGCAGCAGAGGCACATTCACACCGACGGCAACCCATACAGCTGCCAAATCCAGAATAACCCTCCTATATATGCAAAATTAGAAGATTCTCATAAGATTATGCAGGTTAAATGTGCTCAGTATCCACATGCATGTATTTGAGCATACAGTACATGCATTCTAATAAACAAATATGGAATTTCTTGGCCTTAAATTATCTTGAGTGTGTCATGAATGTCCATACCTCACATCTGTCACATAGGTGACCTGTGATTCCAGGCTTACAGTGACAAACACCTGTCCTGTCATCACATGATGCAGTACCACACTTATCGCACTGACACTCTGAAAACAAAGAGAGAGAGACCTTAACAACCCAACAAAAAACTGCCAATCACTTGAGCCATTATCATAATACATTCAATGAAATATACCCAACATATTTAGAACAATCTAATGAACACAATAACACTGAATAAACCTTTGATGCTAGTTTTTGAAGAGACTATGGTTGATGCTGGAGAGTTTGGAGAAACCAGTGTGAAATTATTATTTTGCAGTTCTGTTTGATACTGCTACAGAATTATAATTACACACTTTTTTAAAGTCTTAACACTATTGATTAAGTATTACTAGAACTACAATCTCTATAAAACTCCACATTTACATAGGCCAGTCCTGGTATGACAAGCAAATCAGCTTGCAATGCATCTGGCTTTCAAAAGCCTCACATATGAAATATGTGAGAAAAACAAAACTGTTTTTAACAACAACCTGATAGAGACCTTTATTTTTATAACTTAAAGGGGTCCTATTATGCTTTTTCACTTTTTCAACTTTAGTTAGTCTGTAATGTTGCTGTTTGAGCATAAAAAAGATCTGCAAATTTACAAAGCTCAAAGTCCACTTCAAAAGGAGATATTTTATTTGACAGAAAGCACTTTTCAAAAACTACAACAAATGACTCGTTTGGACTACAACACATATTTTACGGGATTTGTGATATCACAAATATTGATGAATGGGACAAAACCTGGTTGAGCTGCACTAGAGAAGGCAATGAGTGTTATCACTATATCGGAGAAAAGGCAGTTGAGCTTAGAGTGGTTACAATCATCCGGGTTTAAATCGCACTCAAATTGATTTGATTTTGATGCAATATCTACACTGAAGCTCACAGCAGGCGGCTATGGTTAGGGGCAGGACCTTTCCCGACCAGGCCCCGAGGGCTGCCAGTCACAACACACACTGGCCTAGCTAACCAATCACAGCACATTTCGTCAAGCTGTTCATGCTAGACTGCAGAGAAAAGTGTTGTAATAATGTAAACTATGTGAAAAATAATGTATTTTTCGAACAACCTAGTATGAGAGCCTGTTCTAGTACAACCCAAAAACAAAATCAAGACTTTGTAAAAAAGCATAATAGGACCCCTTTAACACAAAAACATGAAAACGTTAGCAAGATGTTTTGCTTTTACTGTTGTGAAAAAAAAAATTATATATATATATATATATATATATATATATATATATATATATATATATATATATATATATATATATATATATATATATATATATATATATATATATATTGTGTGCTAATGTATTTGAAATACATTTATTTCATGCCAAGTATACTACAAATACTTTTACATGTTTAATGTACCAAATAAAAATACCCTGCAATTGTACTTTTAGCATACTAAAGTGGTATAATTAAATTCTGCTAAAGTGGAACAACTTTTTTTGTGCTTAATGCACTTTAATTGTGCAGAAGTAATGCTGAAGTCCAAATTAAGATATACCAAAGAATATTTAATTGTGCTAAAGTGGAACTATTGCAAGTACACTTTAGGTACACTTTGAATATCTCGCATTTAAATACCGATATTATTCAACAAAATAGAAAATATAATGGGATATATAATGCAGCTGCTGGGTCCTGTTAACACAAAGCCACAATTGGTCAGAGTCATGGGTATGTTAGCATAAAAGGGTGTCAAAAATTACTACTTTAGAAATTGCGGTATGTAGACGTCCCTGTTGTCTAGATATTACCAGATACCTTTTCACATGGTCAGCAATACTGTTGCTGGCACCTACCCCGACAGTCTTTGGCACTGATGGCATCTCCATAGAAACCTGGTGCACATCTTTCACAGTTGTCACCACTGGTGTTACCCCAACAGTTCAGACACTGGCCCGTCACATTATTGCACTCATTGAAGATAAGGTTTGGGTCAGAGTTGCCATTACAGTCACACTTTTTGCAGGAATTGCCCAACTCCATTGGATTGCCATAGAAACCTGGGGCACATCTTGGTGGTACGGGAAGAAAAATATAATTAATGGGTAAAATACAAAAATCCAACTATGTATAACATGCTATTTGTGGGTGGAGAACCAACCTTTCGCAGTAGTGTCCAGCATACCCTTCCTGGCACACACATCTCAGAAAATTACCTCTCTTATCACAGTGAGTTGCAAAGCTGAGAACACACACAAACAAAGAAACATCAGAGACATCCTTCAGGATACTATTTCAGGATTTCCACATCCTTACCAACCATTTTGCTTGATTTTTCCTATCATCTAATGATTTTCAAAGATCACAAAATCTATTTTGGTAAACCTTAGTAAAAAAAAATTTTTTAAGCCTTTATCCACATTTGAAACATTGGCAAGCTGCAGAACATGTTACCTCTTTCTGTTGCAGAAAAGCTAGTTCATGCATTGATGACCTTAAGACTGAATTTTTGGGATGTGCAGAGAGTTCCTTGGGGGCAGGGGCTCAAATGTAAAAAGGGGGCCTTTACATATGGTGTAATTCCAATTTAATAATTACTTTAATTACTTATATTACTATAGTGTTCCTGTGGCTCAGTGGTAAAGCATTGCATTAGGAGTGCAAAATGTCATGGGTTCGATTTCCAGGGAACACACATACTGGTAAAAAACAATGTATAGCCTGACTGCACTGTAAATCACTTTGGATAAAAGCGTCTGCTAAATGAGTAAATGTAATAATTACTATTGTAAAATTATATAAGTGCATTTTTATGAAAATAATTATACAATTCCTTCACATGTTCTTGAACTTGAATTGCTTTCACTTCACATAATAGTCCTGTTGGTGGCACTTGGGCTTCAGTTTTACCAAAAACAATAGACTCATCAAACAGTAAACGGCATATCAATATGTGGCATGCAAATAGGAATAAATTAAATACTACTTACAATTCATGCAACCACTATATTCATTACTTAATGAATCAGTAATGAATAATAAATAAAATTCATTTTTTATGATCCCTGGTGCTTTAAAGGAACAGTCCACTATTTTTGAAATAGTTAAACAGTTGAGTTTTATTGTTTTTTAATCCATTCAACCGATCTCTGGGTCTGGCGGTAGCACTTTTAGCTGCAGCTTAACATAGATCATTGAATCTGATTAGACCGTTAGCATCTCGCTCAAAAATGAGCAAAGAGTTTCAATATTTTTCCTATTTAAAACTTGACTCTTCTGTAGTTACAATCGTGTACTAAGACCTACAGAAAATAGAAAGTTGCAATTTTCTGGGCCGATATGGCTAGGAACTATACTCATTCTGGTGTAATAATCATGGAACTTTGCTGCTGTACCATGGGTGCAGCAGGCGCAATCATATTATTATTTTCAGGCACTGCATAATATGATTGCGCCTTCTGCACCCATGGTACAGCAGCAAAGTTCCTGGATTATTACGCTGGAATGTATTTGTACTTGATTATTTTATCCAAATCAGATGTATACAAATATTCCAATTTTATATTGCATTGGTTTTTGTTTGCATTGTATTGGAAACTACTGCACAACACGGAAGGTCATTGAGTCTACGACAGGAATCACCAACCCTGCTTCTGGAAAGCTACTGTTCTGCAGATTTCAGCTCCAATACCAATCAAACACACCTGAACCAGATAATCAAGGTGTTCAGGGTTACCTGATATTTACAGGAAGAAAGGAGATCCCTGGTCTATGATATACCCATTTTGTAACTTTTGCATTGATCAGCATCTAGAGTGAATTTCTTTCCACCTCATTCACTTTGCTGAGTTTCAAATTATCCTTGGGTTTTGTTGGCTGACACAACACAACTCTCAATTTAACTGTACTCTTTGTAAGGATGGGATCAGAACTAAACCACAACCTGTCTACAGAATGACATTTTTCACCAAGCTTGAGATTCCAGCATCCCTTTCTGAGCTCATTGAGTCACTAGGGATCAGTCATTGGTCTTCTACTTCTCCCGAGCCATTAGTATCCTCTCTTGCATCGTTTGCTTGAAAACACTTGTTTTCAAATATTTCTTCAGTTCAATTCAGTCCCTAATAAGCTCACCATGGCTTTGTGTCAATATGCTCCATAACAGTTTCCAAACTGTATTAAGTCCCAGTGGAGAAACATAATTTGTGTGCAGTATTCAGTAAAAAAAAAGGCTTCCAAGCTCCACCCTCTCTGAATTTATGACTAAAGCAATTAAGACATTTTACCAAGAACCTGTCCTTCCAGGTGAAGACTTTTCTTCATGTCAGAACCAAAAAGAAAGACCATGGTGGATTATAAAGGATGCTCCTGCCACTGGTTCTGTCCTTGTGATTTTCCTGCTGGGGCCAGTTTCATATTTGTAAGCAAACTAAATTTTTGATTACTGGGTGATTAGTATTAAAGAGTTACTACCCAAATCTGGAGATGGAGGCAAGGGGCCACCATCTTTATTAGATCCTTTGCAGTGCCTATAATTGGTTCACATTAGACAAGAAGAGGAAAGGAAAACTGCATTCATAACACCATCATCTTAATGACATCCTTATTTACTCCAAAGACCATCAAGAAAACATCCAACATGTTTGCCAAATTCAGCTACAGCTCTTGAGATACTATCTTTTTGTCAAACTTGAAAAGAATGAATTTCATTATTCCCACTGTCTCCCTCTTGGAGTTTATCATCTCCAGTGGTCAGGTCCAGATGGATCCAAAGAAGCCAAAGAATGGCCTCAACCAACATGAAACATTTCAGTTTTTACAGGAAACTTCAACAACACTGTCGTTCCACTTACTGCCCTCATGAAAGGTAATTACAAATAGCAGACATCTGAGACAACCAAGACCTTAAAGGACATCAAGCTTCGATTGACATCAGTTCCTATACTGACCCTTCCTGATCCTGAGAAGCCTTTTATTGTTGAGGTTGATGAGCTTAGGCAAGAGCTAAGGCAACGTGGGTTCTTATGACACAAAGCCTGTCATCTAGCAGACTTTTGCCAATCACTGAATTGGAAAATCACGGTGCAGGTAACATGGAGAAAGAGGAGTTCAATGCCTAAATTTCATGCCACTGGATAAAAAGCAATAATAAAAATGAAACTGTTAGAAATTAAATCCAAACCTCAATGGAAAGTCTTGACATTATGTTTTAATAGCTGTTTTTTTTCTTTAGAGTTGCTACTACATCTATGTAGTTAACTGCTGGAAGGTTTCCACCTACTTGTGGCATAAGGCCTTCCTACTTGGAGGCCTCTGGACTGCAACCAAACAAGTAGTTATGCATGCTTAAAATGTAAACCAGATGCAGTTGCACAAGTAACAACATTAATAATGAAAATAACTTTATTCCTTTGTTAATGCATGTAATATTTAAAGCTGAATAACAAAAACCAAAGTCATCAGCTTTTTTATTTTTTGTTCATGTTGCTGTTATGGTTTGTATCAGCATGCTTTGTTTAGCCAGAGCTCATGTCTGGACTCACTTGTTAGATTCCAATGATAGCGGGCAGGCACATGGTCTACACACAAAGGTGCCATCAGAAAGAAACACAGGTAAATATCTGTCTTCACATTGCTCACAGAAATCTCCAACGGTGTGGTCCTGACATTCCTGAAACAAAAAATGGTGAATTTCAGCAAAACATTCTAAACACACTGGCTGGTTACACTGGCAAGGTTACAAAAATGTTAAACTCTATCAACACCATATGTCAGGGCTCTTTGACTCCAGTCCCGGAGGGCCAGTGTCTTGCACACTTTAGTTCCAACCGAAATGAAACACATCTGCCTTTAATTTTCCAGTAATACTGAATACTGAGTTTGTTCCCGGGTGTTTGGTTATGGTTGGTACTAAAGTCTGCAGGACACCTGCCCTCTAGGACTATTTATTACAAATATTTATCATTTAAAAAGTTGTCTAACCTTCAAATTATGTATTTGTGGCCTTTTGGGGCAAAGCAAAATTTTAGCATTCAAGCATTAGCATTATAGCATGTGTTGTGGGAATTTTTATGGTTGTATGTTGCCTTCTCAATACTGGATCAGAATTTAATTTGATGTTTGTAAATAAAGGATGTGAGGAACCAGTTAATGGACACGGTCTAAAAAATTCATTTGTGGTTACATTGATAAGATAATTTTGTTATTGTGTTGTTTTTTAAATATTCAGTGTTGGTTCTGGGAACATAAAACATGTCCAGTTTTCTTGACGTTAGAGGAACTTTTTATGTTCCTTATAAGGTATGATGTTCCTCAAACATTCTTTCAACTTAATTTTGATTTAAAATTCAACATTCTAGGAACCTTGATATGTAACATTCCATGAACATAAAAATGTCTGGTTTCCTTAATGTTAGTAGAATGTTATTTAAAGGTTAGTATGATGTTCCTGAAACATTCTTTCAATCATTCAAACACCTGCAGTGAACAAGCACTGAAAGAAAGAGAAATACGAACACAAACTACAACTTTCTTCAGCCAGTCTTAGATGAACTGAAGATAAAAGACATTAAATCTCTCAAGATCTGATTAAACAACTCCAGAAACAGCATTACCAGCTTCAGTTATTACTAACCAGACTGACTTTATTTCTGTCAGATGTCTACAGACGTTCTTATTGAGAATTAACAGAGGTTTAGATGTTGACGTCTTATTGAAAATGTTTACTTTGAGGTCACCATCAGGAACATCATACTAACCTTTAAATAACATTCTACTAACATTAAGGAAACTGGATAATTTAATGTTTTTGGAATGTTACAAATCAATGTTCCTACAATGTTGAATTTTAAATCAAAATTAAGATAAAAGAACACTTAAGGAATATAACCAACACTGAATATTTGGAGAACGTTCTTATAACAAAATTCTGTTTCATTTATTGTTTAATTAGATTATTCATCCAAATACCATCATTTATTTCTCCTTGGTGTACATACAAATTTCTTCCACGTGGTATTGTTTACATTTTAAGAATAGATGGGTATTGAAGTCATGGAATAATGTTTAAAAAAGACAGACGGTTTAAAGAGTTTTGAACCTTACAATGCATATCCCAGTAATGTCCTCACAGCTGTCAGCATGGCCTTTACAGTTACAGGGGAGACATGTTTCCTGCTCACTCAGGAAGAAACCACGTGCACATACCTGCAATAAAGAAACAACCAAACATGAACTATCAAAATAGTCATTATATTTGCCATATCTCTACCATATGAGAGTTTTTTTTTTTTTTTTTTTTTAGCTATGGCACTTCATATCCCAGAGGTTGATTTTTATTAAAACTATTACATTAAATTTTTTCTATTTTGTTATATAGCCTAATGGTCATAATAAAAAAAAAAACCTTGTAAACTTTTTTGTTCTACTGTGTGTTTATTTAATTTATTTTACTACTTTTAAAATTTCTTTTATGTATACATTTTATTGACCGTCATTGACCATTAATCAACATTTAGTCTTAAAATATAAAAATCCATCATAAAAATGATCATACCATCATTTTACATTTTTAAATAATTTCAATTTTTTTTTTTTTTTTTTTTTTTTTTTGTGATTGCTGTTATACCACAATCAGTTTTAGCTTTCATACGGATAAGGATGAGGAGGAGACAAAGAGCTGGACAGAACCAGATAGTCTACAGGACTGGATGGGACAAGCAGTGGAGGTGTTCAAATCCTTTGTTAGAACTACTTGAAAACCTTGAAAATTCTGTTGTATTCGATAGGTATTACACAACTTGGCTTTTTACACTCTAATGGCTTTAGTTAATACACTTTATAAAATCCAAATTTGAAAGAACTTTTACAGTATTTTCAAGGATTAAACATAATCTCTTTGATCACTTTGGCTAAGGTCAGTCTACATGACTCAAGATCAGTTTGGCTTTGTGTCTAAGAATTGTCCAGGAGAATTAGCCGTCTGTTTGTAAGCTGAAACTGAAGTGCAGTTAGGTCATGCAGCAACAAGGCAATTATCTAAAACATGCCAACATTACCCCAAATGATAATAATAAGACAACATTACCCCAAATAAGACAATTTTAATTTTAGAATGGCCTAATCCAAGTCCAAAAACACAAAGTTCATAACTGAAAACCTACAAATGAGAAGATGAATTTCTGTTGAGTTTTGTTCATAAAGGAACAAATTTTTAGGTTTTTGTTAAAGTCCTGATTACAGTTAGTCTGAAAATAGGCAGAAATATCAGACAAGGGGGAAAACACTTCTTCATAGCACTTTATATTTGTGAAAGAATCAGAATTAGTTTATTGTCAGATAAACCCACCCCTAAAAGTAGTGCAAAAACAAAAAGTTTATCAGATTCAGTTAGATGAACTAGCCTAATTCCCTCAAAAGTAAGCGCATAAGAAAATAATTTCCAGTACAAAAACAAAACAAAAATTAAATTAAACATCTCATACAAAATATGAGAACAAACAGTTTATGTTGAGAGGTTTCAGCCTTGAAACCTGATTTGCCATTTCTTCGTATATGATTATATGAATGAATTACACTGTTTTGGGGCTTTGGAGCAATATTACAAAAAATATTATAAGTCCTAGCCCTTGAATTGTGGCTTATGTGTTTATTAACCAGTTTCAGTAAGTATCTATAGGCAAATGTTTATTGAACTTGTTCTAATTTAACACACAGAATAGATGAAGTTACTGTTTTCAAACCAACACTTGTGACAGCACTTATGACTTCTCCTGTACAGAGCTGTTTTACATTAGCACACATTCTTTATTGGTAGGACATCAAAAAGTTATAGTGCCTTCAATCCAAAACCCAAAAAAATAAACAAAATTCTTTGAACAACTTTTGCTTAGGTGAGAAAAATATATAAATAATGATGAATAAAATAAAAAATAACAGTCCTCTGAGTATGAATATATAAATGAAATTGGAATTTTAAAAAAAATCAGTAGTTCATCTCATCTGCCTTTATTTGTATTTGATCAGTGGTGGCAGTGACATTCGTAAATGGAAATGAGACTATATCATGTCAACAACACATTAAATATTTCACACTGATTAGATATTTCACTGAAGGACTGAACATGCTAAACATTTAAAATAGTTAATAAACTTCACACCAACCAGTTTCTCTCATCTTGTGTAATGTGATATAGGCTTCTTCTTCTGCCCAAATTTATTTCAGTCTGCTATATGCCCACTAATGTGTCAAAGTAAAAGGATTTCCATATGTCAAGGCATGAAGGATTCCATCAACCAAACTACATTCTGGGGCTACTTTCTCTCTTGCCTCCCTTCAGCCCATTTGTTTCTAGTAGAGCTCCTATGTTGTCAGCTTGGAAGAGTAATGACTAGAAAAGATAATGTCAGAGTGCCTCCATCATGCTAAGACTGGCATGAAAATGAACATAAATTTACTTGAAAAAATGGTCTCCGTGTTGCATTTTCGTAAACACAGTGTTTAGCAAGTATTTGACGGCTAATCAACATCAACATCTTGAAAATAAAATACACACAGAATATGATTGTTACTGTATTATTGCAGCTATTTTGAAGAACTGTGAAAGAAAACTCTACAAGATAGTTATAAACATATAACACTTTAGTATAGGGACCAACTCTTACTATCAAATAGTTGCTTATTAGGATGTCTATTATTAACATATTGGCTGTTCATTAGCACATATTATACATCCCTGATCCTACTAGGGTTGTGCCGATAGTATTGTGTATCAACGATATTCAGAGATATCAACGATAGCAGATGTCTTTGTCAATAGTCAAGATTATATTAGGCTCATTCTCCTATTAATGTAATAATTTATAATAATAATTATTATTATTATTATTTTTATTAGGGTGGCCTAATATAAATCAGCTATCAAATTAGCCTGCTATTTCACTTCAGCGCCGCATTTCACACACATGCACGCAAATGAGGATTATATATGAATATATATGAACTAGCTGTTTAAAAAAAAGTCTTTTTATATTTAACATGTTAGTTTATCAGTATGTTTGAAAGATTTTTTTATTTTGATTATTGGTGCTTCCATAGGCTCACTCTTTTTTTAAAACACCAAATAGTTATGCTACAACAAGTACAGAGAGTCTCTCTCTTGCCCCACCCATGCACGATAATATCGTGTATCATCGATCTCACGGGCTGACGATATGACGATTTGAAAAATGACCATATCGCCCAACACTAAATCCTACCCAACACCTAAAAGAACACCTTACTAACTAACAAGCAGCAAATTAGAAGTTGAGACAAAAATCATAGTTAATGATTTGTTAATTGTGAAAACTGGACATTAAAATAATAGCCTATGTGACCAAAACTAGTAGCCTATAGGGTGGTTGTTGATTGTTGATTTTTAAGACGATTATTTATTTATTTACTTACCCAACCAGAAACTGAATAAACATCTAACGAATCTGGAGCATGACTTTACATTGGATTAAACAACTCCAGCAGCATTACAATTTTGCCTCCTTATGTCAGAACATGACCACATGACACTTCTATGTTAAGGTAAACTAAAAGACAAGTCAAGCTCTGCAGTATTGTGAAAGTCCTTTAGGGTTAGCTATACAAGGCTGTTGTGTGTCTAATCTGATATGACCTAAAATCTTGCAAATAGACAACCAGGGCACTCTTGGAGCAAAGGACCGTGGGAAGTTGAAACATCCTGTGTGAATCATCATTACATCTTGAAAGGAGTAGCCTGAGAAACCAAACATCCTCTTTGAGTGTGTACTTGTATATATGAGATTTTACAATCATGATTCATGATGTTTATGTTGTTGCTATGTTGTTTATTTATTGTACAAGATCTTTTAATTTTACTGACCTGAATTAGTGTTCTTGCAACCTCTTCAGCCATGACTTATTCACAATACAGCATGCCTTGACTGAGTACCTTATTGCTTTTATAAAACAGTTACCACACAATACAAATATTAAAGCCAAAAATATACGCATTACATCTGCTTATCTCTCAGCATGAGAAAACAGCTGTTTTCCATCTTTATCAGACACTGCACAGCGCAAGTTTGCAAGCATCATTACAGTGTAAATTGATGGAAAAACAGTACCATACCTAAAACAGAAAACTAATAAATACTAAAACTAATAAATAATCCCTCTGCACTTCAGAAACTGTAGGCTTCCACACACGTGCACACATCAGCGTATCTCCCTCCCTCCCTATCTCTAGAGAAGACTTTCTTTGATAGTGGAATGTAATGATGCGTCATTCATGAACGATTCATTCAATTTTAACAAATATTTAATATGACTAGGAAACATTGAGTTGTCTCAGCGAGGGATTTGTTAATTTTGTGTTGACTGCATGCATAACATCCTATTGGTTCTTTACATTAAACAGAAATGATGAGGCCCAGTTCACCTCTTGAGTCTTTAGGTAGGGACTTACAAAACCAACACCAAAGAACTAGTGCTGAGGAAAGCAAGCGTTTCTGTCATGATGGTTCTTTTCCTTAATATTGAATGTGGTAATAAAGTAATAAACTTTATTATAATAAATTTTATACTTTTTCAGTATTATGGTGAAAATCACTTTGATAAAGTAAAGATAACAACAACATATAATTAATAACATGTAATATTTTTGTTTGTTGTATGATATTGAGCCAGAAAGCGGGCATGTGACAAAAGAATAAATGACAAGTACCCAAAGGCTTAAGAGATTCAGTTCAGTTCAGATCAGTTCAGTTTCTGCTGGTACAGTCTGTGTAGCTTTATAGTCGATGGGGCTGTCACAGGACGAATGACTCAAACCCGAAGACCTGATAGGTGAACTAACCAGTTTTGTTTCTAGTATAGACTGCATATCTTCAGCTTATGGGGATGTGATATGACCAAAAAACGAACGTGTCAGTTTGGGAGGTGAGGTAAACTAACATACTGCACAGCCTAAAGCAATGAGTTGAATGAGTTTTTTCTATTTCTCATAATTTGGCCTTGGTTGCATTATACTTTTTTCTTATTCAAAATGTGATCAAAGTCACATAAGTAGATGTGTTGGGGAATTTGGCAATTAACTTTTTAATAATATTCTGCTGAAATTAACAAAATTAATGAAATTAACAAAAAAGCGGAGCTGCACGAACCTATGGCGACGAAGCCCACCACAGCCCGCCAGAATGGGCGGGGCCATCTTGCTATATAAGCGGGCATTCCGCCGTAGGATCTTCAGGCTACTTCTACTGAGGCGACGACTGAGTCATGCAGCTACAAAGCATGGCAAAGTACGCAGTACTCATTCTGTATCTCAGGGAACCAAGGTTACGTTAGTAACTGAGTACGTTCTCTATTGATACTTCACTTGTACTGCGTCTGCTAAGATGCTGTGGGGAACCAGTACAATCCTGCCGTACTATGCTAGCGGAACGACTAATACTTGAACTTGCCTTAAGCACCCAAGGGGGCCCAGAGGGACGAAGTGTTTTGCAGGGAATCCAATATAGGGCCAAACTCACAGAGATCATCCCAGCCTTGAATAATCATCCCAAGATAATTTAGTACAGCCTCAGAACTCAGTGAGGGCCAGAAGCATACAGTTCCTCCCATGGGGCATTGTAGGCCCAAAGAAGAGTATTCTAGCGCAATAGCGTCAATTATCCATTTGGAAAGTCTCTGCTTCGAGACCAGAAAACCCTTGGCGCAGCCGCCGAAGCATATAAAGAGCTGATCCGACTGCCTGAATGGGGTAGAGCACTCTCAACGCCCTGACGAGGCAGAGTAAATTCAACTCCTGGTCTTGCTCTGTAGGAGGAAGCACCGACAGAGTTATTATCTGTGCTCTGAACGGAGTAGAGATCCCTTTAGGTGCGTAACCATGCCTTGGCTTCAGGACGACTTAGAGTCTCTGGGCACAATTTTCAGGCAGGTGGGGCTCACAGAGAGCGCCTGCAAATCTCCCATATACTTCACCAATGCTAACACAAATAGTAGAGCAGTTTTCAGCATTAGGGGATGAAGGTCAATAGACTGCAGCAGCTCAAAGGGAGGGTTCCTTAGCCATCAATACCGTGGGCAGATTGGATGTAGAAACGGTGATGGGGCGAGGGGGTTTGAGCCTCCTAGACCCCATCAAAAAATAAACAACTAGGTGGTGAAAGGCTGCTATGGCGGTTACATAGACCTTGAGCATGGAAGGGGAACAACCCTTATCCAGCAGCTCTTACAAGAAGGACCATATCAGAGATATGTCACAGGAAATAGAGTTGTATTTTGAGACGAAGAGGTCGACCTCTCCCTTGCCAAAGATCTCCCAGATTCTCTGAACCATTTGCGGATACAGAGGCATCCGAGGTGCCAGCCGGGGGACAGAACTCGTGGTTTCAGCCAGTACTGAAGGGGCCGCATGCGAAGCAGGCCCAGCTGAAGTTTGTGACGTGGAGGCCATGAGGCCCAACATCTTCTGAAATGTCTTGAGAGGGCGAGAGGCTCCAATTCTGAATGAGGCCACGAGCTGATGTATGGCCAGTGCATGTTCTGGCGCGACCACTGCCCTCATTTGGGCTGCGTCAAAAAGTCCCAGGCATTCCAAGTGGCTGAGGAGTAAGTATCTGTAAGATAGTAGCTCGTCCTCTGACTGGGCAAAGATGAGCCAGTCATGGAGGTAATTCAGAATGAGCTGCATCCATGCACTCTGCAAAAGTGCGAGGAGCTAGGGACAGCCTGAAGGGAAGGGCCGCGTATTGATATACCAATCCTTCAAAGGCGAATCACGAATTGCCTGTGATGGGGGGCTATCTGGATGTGAAAGTAGGCATCTTTAAGATCCAGAGAAAAGAACCAGACTCCTAGGCACACTTGTGAGAGGATCTGTTTCAATGTAATCATCTTGAATGGCCATCTCATGAGGGGCACAGTTCAAGCGTCTGAGACTGAGGATGGGTAGCAGGAAGTAACGGCTGTAAAAGCCTGACATGCACTGAACTGGAGGAACCCTTTCCATGGCTCCTTGCCAGCAGATTCATAACCTCAGAGCACAAGACGTGTGCGTCCCTGCTCTGAACCGAGGTGGAAACCACGCTTCTGAATCGCGGGGGTCTTCGAGCTAACTAAAGTGTATAACCTTGCTTTATTATCCGTAAAACCCAGCCTGACACTCCGGGGATGGCCTGCCAGGCCTTGGCCCATGTGACAAGAGGTTGGATTGGTTCGGGAGGCGGGTCGCTTTGTGGCTTTGTGTTGGTACACAATGTAACTACAGAAGAGTCAAGTTTTAAATAGGAAAAATATTGAAACTCTTTGCTCATTTTTGAGAGAGATGCTAACGGTCTAATCAGATTCAATTATCTATGCTAAGCTAAGCTAAAAGTGCTACCCCCAGACCCGGAGATCGGCTGAATGGATTCGAAACAGTAAAACTCAACTGTTTAACTCTAGGTGAGTTGGAAAATGAATCTATTTTCAAATCTAGTGGAGTGTTTCTTTAAGTGTTCAATGTTCAAAGTTTTATTTTATAAATAAAACTTATTAATGATATTCAATTATTCACTTAATAGGGTATTATTATTTTTATTTTTTAATTAGCAGGAAATTAAGCGTAAGAGATTACGCTTAATTTGTCTCATTATGCACTAATTTGTTCTAGTATGCACTATATAGTAAGCCATACGTTTTTACATTAATATTGTTCACATTTATTTAGGATAATAATTAACTGATAGTTGATGGAGACCCGATTTGTCAATCAATATGGTGGCTAGTTATGATGTCCCTAAGTTAGCTATGTTTTGTGTGCGCCATTCATGTTGATTGTCTCATTCTCTCTCTGTGACACACACGCACACACACCCACCATACAGTTATGCATAAAAATATCACAGAGGGTTAGTCAATATCACACGAAGAGTGATATTTTAGAGAGTTTTCATCTCTAAAATCAGCATGATTACAAATGTGATACTGATTTTATGCAACAGTTAATATTAAGATACTTACGTTTTAGACACCATATTGCCTATTTGCTCTACTTCGCCAACAAAAAATTATTCCAAACAAAGCCACAGCGCTGTTTTGTATCTCTGAGTAACATGAGTGCCTTTTGTTCCTGAATGAATCAACCGTTTAAATGATTCGGTTCAGTCAAAATTACTCACTTATTAAGAGTGACTTGCTGCCACCTACTGACAGTTTTAATTTCACATTTAAAGTATCTTTTCATTTTTAAAATAATTGTAAATATCAGTATTCCATGTTTTATGTTTAAAATAACAAAATATTATTTATGCATTTGTAACTGCAGGTTAAATGCATCCATGTCCCTCTGAGCTGAATTAAGGCCTACATCTAAATGCCTCTTCAGATGCTGCTTTTGTGTTTCCTCTGCATTGCAAAGATGAATTTGGTAACAGGGCAAATGTTTTATTATTCTAATTGACTGCTTAAATGTAAGAATTTGACTGAAAAGATTATGCTCACTTTTAGAAAAAAAATGGCTTTATAGAGGTTAAATGCCCATAAAAAATAAAAATAAAATTAAATTTCTTGGAACAGATTAATTTGTAGCACTGCTGTGAACTGACCAGTACACAGAATATGAAGGATATCAAAAACAAGTTGTTAAAATGTCTGGGTAATGGGTAAATGTTAATAAACAAAAGTCCCATTTCAGGGGCTCCCAGTTTGTGCAAGCTGGCTGTCCTCTTTGCCTGTAACCCATCTCTCTCCTTCTTTCTCACATGGTTTACATTGTTTTAGTAAACATACACACCAACTAAGAAACACACAAGAGTGCATACCAGTTCATAACAACACACTGTCTTCAAATTCTATTGGACAATCTATAGTTTTGGAGTGTAACAGTAAGTTTTGGTCCTCAAATTTGATTGGCCAAGCAATGTTCCAAGAGTTCTGGAATAGAGTATAATAGCACACTGAGACATTTCAATATTTGTAGCTATGTCAGTGTTCAAAGCATTCCAAACTATGTATGCAATGCTGAATGGAAGCAAATTTATGTTATTATATCCATGATCACTCAGAGCGGGGGAGGGAGAATATCTGTCGCTCATATATACTATTCTAGACTGGCTTTCTGTGTTTTGCATGGTGAAAAGAAAAAACAATAGCAGAGAACAAATAAATGCCTGCAAAAAAAAAAAAAAAAAAAAAAGAAAGAAAGAAAATAACAAAAGAAGCACCCAAACTCTCAATATAGGCATAAACAAACAAACAGACAAATAAACAATATTTGATGGAAGTTCATAGAAGTTTGGAGGTCAAAACTTATAGCTACAAAAAAGGCAACACTGATCATGGATCATTCAAAATATAAATCATCTGTTGTAAAAAGAAAGAAAATATGAGATGTCAGTTAAAAATCCTATAATAAAACATGATTTACATGTTCCATGTGGAATACATTTAGAGAGCTTTCACAATGGGCATGTTTGTTGAACTCTGACTCAATTCTATCCAACCCTGGTGCATTTGCATTCATCTTGTATTATCAGAAACATATTATATATATTATTATATATTATATATATTTATATATATTTGTCCTCTCCCCAAATTTGTCACTATACCAAAACACAGTAATAATTATTTAATTAGAAGGGTTATATTGACCTATTGAGATTTTCCTTACATCTAGATGTAAATATTTATATTTATTTGCTATTTTATAAAAAACAAACAAACAAACAAATCAGAGGCAAATCAATAACAATAAAAATTTTAACAATGTTTCAAGTTTAATTTATGAGATTTGTTGTATTTTGAATCTGAAATGATTTTTCTTTGTAAAAGGCAAAAAGATGATCATACTGATTTCAAAGTTAAGGATTCATTAGTTTGAATATACACTGAACCAAAAACTATCATAACATCGTTGCTGATAATTCAGTATACCTTATTTTTGACAAAACATTATTTCCCCCATATATGAGGATTATGTATTCCCTTTTGTCACTACAACAATGATGACATGTTTCGGTGGTGAAAATTCTATGGGATAAAACCCCCCAAAAAACAAAGATGTCACTACTGAAACTCCACTAAATGTTTCATTTGTGACAATTTTAGATACTTTTGAACCTAGCTCAAAGATGCTAATCAGCACATGGTTAGCTAGCACAGTTCTGAACAGTGGGATACATATAAAAAAAATTTACTTATAAATGTTATGAATTAACTCTCAAAAAAAAAGTGTGCTTAATTTCAGAAAAAGTGTGTTCGACAGTGATGTTCCTTAAAGTTACACACAGATTTTTTAGCCTTTTGAACATTTACCTCAAAATAAGGTAAACCTATCTACTCACACCTTGTAGCTATGAGAGAGAGGGACACAGGTATATTTCCGGTTCATAAATGTATGGGTTCAGTTAAAATCAGTCTCGGCCAATGGACTAAAACATACACTGTTTGGCAGTGACATGAAAAATATGGGACACATTTTTTTAAAGTTTCATAACTTAAAAAGAAAATATAAAATATTTTATTTAATTTTTTTTTCAAACTTCACTTTTTAAAATAATCAAAAAGAAAATTTTTAAAACAACAATGGGAAAAAATACAAAAATTATATCAATATCATTTTCATAAGTTGAAATTTAGGGGTTAGTGTTTGGGACAGCCAACTCCCAAATGAAAGTACCCAATAAATTATGATTTTATATATATATATATGATTTTATATATATATATATATATATATTAAGCCTACTAATGTTTAAATATTATTGTGGGTTTCAATAGATAATAGAAGGATCTTAATAAGCATCTAAGATTTGAATACTTAAATGCTTCTTAAATGTGTTTTTTGGTTGTGGGACAGCAGTTTGTACCAATTCTGTAGAATGGTACTTATGTGTTTATTAAATGTGTTTTTTGGTTGTGGGATTTAATTTTGAAAACTACTCTCCTTCTCCTTTTCTATGCAAAGCATGCTGGGAACTAGAAACCCACTGCCCATGCAGTGTTCAAAAATATCAAGATCATTTTATTTTATTTTATATAAGTTACTACAACTTTTTTTTCTTTAAATCAGTAAATAGAGTTTAAATTTCATACAATATTAAGGTGACGTTAAAGATGAGTTCTAATAAAAGACAGCTTTCATATATTTCATATATAACTATGAAATACATATTATGAACTAAAAAACCTTGTTCTGCCAAATTCTCAAATGGCAGCATTATTTTGTTACTTGTGAAACAGACTTTGCATTAGGAGGAAAAAAAAAGAGAAAGCTAACTAGGCTTTGGAACACAACTTGAATCCCTTTTGGTCCTCAGGGAATGTATCAGTACAGACGTGTTCCCACTCTGCCCATTGGATCAGTATGTCCCCCCCAACAGATGGCCTCCATTCGCCTCAGTTGCATTTCCGGTGAGGAGTGACTATTAGACCCTCTAGATTCTCAACAGCTGCTGGTTGGGTAGGTGGGGGTGGGGAGGGCACGGCGTTTTCTCATTACAGAGCATGAGACGCATAAACCTCTCTCTTTGTAAAGACCTTTTTAAACAGCTTTTTAATAGCATATTCAGCACTAAAACTTATGTTTGTTGCAACACTTAATTCCATACAAGAAGTCCACACCCAAACAGCCATATAAAACATTTCATTCTGATCAACAACTACTGACAAATCTCAACATCTCCAGTAACAACAGCCCAGAGATAAGCGCTATTGCTTTAAAGTTGCTCATGAAGTTCTGAAATGTTAGTCGAATTTGTTTATATACTGTATAGCACTTTTCACAATACACTTTGTTTTAACGTGAATATTTCTGATATTTTTCCTATAAGTCCTCAGGAGAAATATAAACACAAATGAGGCACTCACTTAGATTAAGTACTGGCATAGCCTAGCTCAAATAATCAGAACACTGAATTTGATTAGAGATATTTGAACATACTGATATCTCTTTTTATGATAATTCTGAACACATGCCGCTCTAAAAAGAAAGCAACACTTTTAAAGAAACTGCTCTGGATAGAAGTATATCTGCAAACAAGTATAACAAGTAATATAGGAACTAAAATCAACATATTATTCATGTTTATTGTAAAACCTTTGGCATATGATGCTAATTCAAATATTCCTCTTTTCTCAACCACAAAGAAAGGACTTACCCTGTAGACTGTGTTTAACTTTTGCGAGGAAGCTGTGTGCGTGAGTGCTGACAAGATGCAGAGAACACAGATAGATCCAAACAGCAGAGAGGCCATGATTCCCCCCGCAAACAACTCTAACGCCCAGGCAGTGTGTGTTGTTGTGTTCCCTGCTGTAGTCTTTCTCACATCTACTTCTCCCTTGGCTATTTTTTGTCCTTACTCAAGCCTATGTAGTCTGCACTGCTGTTCTCTTCTTCTCTCGCTTACGCCCTGCCCTGCCAAGCTGGACTTCCTCCCTCGATCACCCCCGGCCCCCCTCTTCCTCACGCACACATTTCCCTCACAAGATCTAGAATGGAAATCACATGCAGCTAAGAAAAAAAATACATTTAAAGAATCCAAACCGAGGAAGAAATATCAAAGCTCTTTGTTCTCTTGTGTAACTTCTTTTGTTGTTACCCTAAATATGAGTGTAATGACAGCGGATTGGCAGAGAGTGAGTAACTGACCGCTCTTTGCTCATTACACTACCCTTTGACCTTGGCTGTGGCCCTCCCCCTCCCTGTGAATGTCTCTTAACCTTTCTAACCCACTGGAAACACCATCTCCTACAACACACACGCACACATTTAGGTGAAAGCGTGACAACATATCCATATGTTCAGATACACGTGCTGTTGTATGTGTTGGTTGTTCTTTGTGTAGTCCAGTGGTTCTCAATTCCTATCAACCCTATCAATGTCTCTCTTATCTGACACTCTCCTAATGAGCTGATGTTCTTAATCAAGTAAGTTATATAAGAAAGAGACATATAAAAATGGAAAGCAGTGGGTCATCATGATTGGAATAGAGAACAGTTGGTTTAGTCCCTTATGGAAAGTGGACATTGCTTTATGCGCTAAGTTATGCTAAAATAAAAAAGAGCTTCCCCAAACTGTTCCCACAAAGCTGGAAGCATAGCATTGTCCAAAATGATTAAGATTTTCCTTCACTGGAAGCAAGGGGCCAAGCCCAAGCCCTGAAAACAGCCCCATACCATCATCCCTCCTTCACCAATCTTTACAGTTGGCAGAATGCATTCAGGCAGGAAAAATTTTCCTGGCATTCGCTGAACTAAGACTCGCCCATCAGACTGCCAAGCAGAGAAGTGTGATTCATCACTACAGTTTTCCACTGCCCTAGCGGTGACAGTGTGCTTTACTCCGCTCCATCCGATGCTTGGCATTGAACTTTTTGTGCTGATATAAATGCCAGGATCTCTTCAGCTCTGGAAACATTACAAGGTCTTCCGCTTCATGGCTGAGTTGCTGAGTTGCGGCTGTCCCTAAATGCTTTTACTTTCCAAAAATACCACTTACAGTTGACCGTGGACTATCTAGCAAGGATGAAATTTGATAAACTGGCTTATTGCAAAGTTGACATCTTATCACAGAACCACAATTCAATTCACTGAGCTCGTCAGGACCAGGGGCATTCCTAGCCTTTCCTCGTGTACTGTAGTGATGGGAAGTTCAGATCATTTTACCGACTCGGTCCTTTGAGTCCCGTTCAGCATAATAAACATTCTTTTTTGAGTCATTTCATTCAATTTAGCAAAATGTAATTGAAATGTTACGTGTTACTTCCCTAACACATCAACTACTTACACAAATGTTGAACACACTACAAACAATACAAAACTATAATGCTATAAGAAACAGAAAATATTAATTCATTGTTTACCTGGGTATTTAGCCTATGACTGGCTCACCTCACCTCTTATCTGACAAGTCTTCGGGTTTGAGTTGTTCCTTCATCACACTCCGCTAAAACTGATCATGCAGACCAAACCATAAGGCCTAGAGAGCTGAAACTTGGTCAAAAGGTAGTAGTCTTGCTCACTACTCAGGCGCAAAGACACGGCCCAATCAGCCTATGGGGGGCGCTACAGTGATCAAAAACGCGTAAGTGCTAATAACTGCTAAACCGCTTGTCATAGATTAAAATATTTTATATTTTTGGAATTCTTGGGTCAAGCGTAATTAAAAAGGGTCACTCTGATTTTGGGTCTAGGAGGCCTCGTTTTTCCGCAAATTTGGCGTATGTCCAAAACCTACTTTTGCAAACTAGTTATTATTATTATTATTATTATTATTTACCCTTAAAGTTATGTGATGCATGTCTGGTCTCAAAATGTAGTACAGTATATAAATGTGTGAATTTCTGTCATGATGGTTCTTTTCCATAACACTGAATGTGGTAACAAAGGTAATAAAGAGTTGGTTGTTATTATTAAGTCTCTTTCCAGCTCAGACTGGATAAGTAAAGCTTATGGAGTTGTCACGTGATGAACGAACGACTCGAAAAACATGAAGACTCGATAGATGAACTAATTGCAATACAGAACCCATAGGATGTTGCGCATGCGCGACTGAACAAATCACTCCCCAAAATGACTTGTTCGTTCCGAATCACATTTAAGATTCATTCAAAATGAACAAATCATTCAAGAATGACCCATCACTAGTGTACTGGGGCACATCAAAAAAAGTGTGCCCATATTTTGATACTCCTTTTTATTCCTGCTCTGGATATAATTGGATATAAATTGTCTTTTCAATAGGCGGAGGCTGAACCAAGTTCAAGGTTAGGCTAAAAGTAGCCTAATGTTAGTGCAATCTATTAACTCCGCACATCATAAATCCATCTTTTTAGAAAAGTACCAGATATGGGTGTCATGCCACAAGATCTTTTTAATGTGACTGAATTTATATTTAACTTGATTACTTTGTAATAAAAACACTGTAATTAAATTATAATGCTTTCATTTACACGGTTATTCAAACAGCAAATAAATTACAGAGAAAGCAATCAAAGAACATTTATATTTTCAAAGAACATTTACATTTTCAAAGAACATTACTGATTTCAGTCTAGTGCAAGTTTAAGCACTCTCAAAAAACTCGGCTGAAAACTCCCATTATAATCAATGAAGCTATCTACACTGTATGATGAATGAATCACATCGTATGTACATCTGCAATTTGTTAAAAAAATATTTAAAAATGCAGCAGCTAGAGTTCTTACTAGAACCAGGAAGTATGACCATATCAGCCCGGTTCTGTCAACACTGAACTGGCTCCGTATTAAACATCATATAGATTTTAAAATCTTGCTTATTACTTATAAAGCCCTGAATGGTTTAGCACCTCAGTATTTGAACGAGCTCTTGTTACATTATAGTCCTCCACGTCTGCTGCATTCTGCCAATTTGATAATACCTAGAATATCAAAATCAACTGCAGGCAGCAGATCATTTTACTATTTAGCACCAGAACTCTGGATTAACCTACCTAACATTGTTTGAGAGGCAGACACACTCTGTCAGTTTAAATCTAGATTAAAGAGTCATCTCTTTAACCTGGCTTACACAAAACACACTAACACATTTGTAATATTCAAATCCGTTAAAGGATTTTTAGGCTGCATTAATTAGGTCAGCCGGAACCGGGAACACTTCCCATAACACCCAATGTACATGTTACATCGATAGAAGAATAGAATCTACGTAATATTAGTCTGTTTCTCTCTTATTCCGAGGTCACCGTAGCCACCAGATACAGTCTGTATCCAGATCAGATGGTCACTGCGGTCACCCGGATCCAGTACGTATCCAGCCCAGATGGTGGATCAGCACCTAGAGATGACCTCTACAGCCCTGAATGTCAGCAGAGACAAGGACAACTAGATGAGCCTCAGAGTCAGATCCCCAGTGAAGACCTTGTCTCCTAGACGGCCACTGGGACAAGACCACAGGAACGAGTTGAGTCCTCTGCACAATCTGACTTTTCTGCTGCCTGGAATTGAACTGCTGGCTTCATCTGGCCAGAGGAGAACTGGCCCCCAAACTGAGCCTGGTTTCTCCCAAGGTTTTTTCTCCATTCTGTCACCGATGGTTGCTTAGTTGGGGACACTTAATTTCCAGCATATTGTTGACTTGATTGCACAGATACTATTTAAACTGAACTGAGCTGGATGATGACATGATTGAATTCAACGTATATTTCAGTGTTGTACTCAAAAAGTGGGACTGGCTGTTAATATATTTTACATTTACTAAATTGCAATCTCTTCATTACAAATATGTAATACAAATGATTAAATTCATGATGTACAAGATTTCATAGAAATGACACTGAGTTTAGTTAACATAACTCTTTCCTCGCCAAACATGGAATTTTCTGTGTTTCGGTGTTTTCTCTGTTATACTCTGAATTCACCGGCTTTGTGGAGTGGACACTGGCGAGAAATGGATCTCCGTTCCCCACCAGTGCCACTCCCAAGCCAGAGCCCAGCCCACCATCTCCCCGATGTGCAGAGCGTATGCCTGAGCCCACCGCTTACTTAGAGCCAGGGCCCGCCACAACCAACGAGAAATTGTTCGAGAGAGCGACAGAGCTGAGGATCACCGCAGAGCCAGAGGCCTTGACGTCAGTCCAGGTGTGTGAGCCGGCAACACCGCCTGCCATGAGGGAGAAAGCCACTGATGGTGTGAGCGTGGAGAGGAGCTCTGCCCTCTGAACCGCGGCTGAGGGTGAGCTGAGTATGGCACGGCAAAAGGGCCAAAATGAGGAGGAGGATCTCCCTGACTGGGAATCAGAACTGGAAATTGTCCTGGAGGGCCTGTGTCCAACCCTAATCAAACACACCTAAACCAGCTTATAAAACTCTTACTAGGCATGCTAGAAACTTCCCGGCAGGTGTGTTGAGGCAAGTTGGAGCTAAACTCTGCAGGACACCGGCCCTCCAGGACCAAGTTTGGGCACTCCTGCAGTACATTATAGTACTAATCATTTATCCAACTCAGCCTCTAGTCTCCACTGGCAATGCATACAATTTGTGTCCATTGCAACAGAGGTCACAGGTAGCGGTGAGTGCTGGTAATGATTGCAAGTGATTATTGTAATTTTGTTTTCTTGTCTTCACCACCTAGCTACTGTTGTAATATTTTGAGAGATTCAATTAAAAAAAGGATTATAAAAAGATTGCAAGCCACTTGTGGAAGTGTCGGTGTCTGCAGCCAGACATTTTCTTGAACTTTTTGCAAACCTGTCTGAAAACAAATGGATAGAAAACAGCAATGACTTGATTGCTGGAATAGAGAAAATGATTCTCAATATTAGTAATATTTTACTAGGGCACAGCAGTATTTTACCTAAACAAACACCTGTATTAAGAGGTATGTCCCAATAATTTTGTCCATATAGTGTATATTTTACTCAGGGTCATAAATGCTTGGGTGACAACAGTAAAACATAAAAGTATATAAATTTGTAAGAACCTTTTGACAACTATTTAGCATTAATATTATTTCAAGCACATTTCAGCACTTAAGGTCAGTCACATGCTGACTGGGAAAGTTGAAACTTCAGTGTGTTCAGTCTCTCTGACCAGTCATCTGACCTTCAGTTTTATCAGTTTAGGGTATGCTGAAAATCATGTGGAGCAGTTATCCATTGTTGAAAGGGCTCTGCTAAGTGAAATGCATTTTAAAAAAGTAAGTAAAGGCAGTGACACAACCAGCAGGCAATGACCATGTTTACTTTGTACTGCTATGAGATTAAAACTATAAATATTTTTCCAGCTAAACTTGTTCCTATATGCATTTCAGAATGTAAGCCAGTGGTTCTCAATTCCAGTCCTGGTGACCCACCACTATGCACATGTTGTATGCATGTCTTGTCTTTGTCCCAGGAACTGAGATAGACAGGCACACACAACCCTCAAAATTCAACCTCTATCAACACATAAAAGACATGTGGAAATAACTCTGGCACATGTTGTAGTTTGCACTGATGACATGATGCATCAGAAATTGAGAATTTATTATTTTACCAAATACTTACACAAAGTAAATAAATAAAAATAAAAAACTGGCCAAAATTCTGGTTCTACACCAGCCCTAAAACCTTGCTTGTCTCAAACAAGGGAACTTATGCCATCAGTGAGCAGAAATTGAGCAATTGAGAAAGTGAGCAATCACCATTTTGACTTTGATCTAAACGCATAAGCTCAGGTTACTACAGGACTATTAAACTTAGATATTTACTACAGGACTGCTAAATGCACAACAACTTGTGTTGACTCTGGTCTGCAGTTACAGCAGGGTTTTTCCCATATGTGACAGGACTAACCTTCCAATAGATGTTGGAGCACAAGTGGTATCCACCTCTTCACACAAAGAGAACTTCCTGTGTCTCATTGGATTAGTAGCCTTATATAGATCAGAGAGACTTTTCTTCTGCTTCTGCACACCTGAAAAAACAGGAAATGGATTTATGAATCTGCAGCTGGATGTGACATCACCAAAAGGATGGGTTGCTTTTTTTTTATAAAAATGTTTATGTATTTAAGTATTGCTAGGTTAAATCGATTACACCCAAGTGAAAAAGAAATACACTTTAGCACACTTTTAAAGGGAGCATTTATTTTATAATGCAGATTAAATACAATTACCTGAACTTCAGAGTGTTTTATTTTTTTTTTTTTTTGACAGACTTAAGTATCTTTGTATGTATAGCCATGATTGCTTTCTGTTGTCTTTAAAATAGAATTAAAGTGTACTGCTGAACGTACTGATAAGCATTTATGGTTAACTATGGTTAATCGTTTTTGAAAAAAGTTGCCAGCCACCACCAGAGTTTTTGCTGATTTTCACTAAAATTTCATGGCCCCAAGAATATTTTGTTGTATGAATATCTGATCATGCAATACACCAAAATACCATCAGCACTTACAAAGCTTGCACAGGCCCCTACCACTTTGACATTTCACTCTGTAACATTAGGCAGTTTTTATTTGCGGTTAGGGGCTGATGATGCATTATTTCTCATATGAATATGCTTACATATGAGGTCGCTCTTTTCTGCGTCTTCCTGGTCTGCGTTTTTGATCGGCACTCTCTATACTCATTCAGGAGATGCTTAATAGCACTCTAGCATATAACAGTGAAAACACAGAAAATTCTGTGTTTGGCCAGGAAAGAGTTACTGTAACTAAACTCACTGTCATTTCTATGAAATCTTCTACATCATGAATTTAATCATTTGTATTACATATTTGTAATGAAGAGATTGCAATTTAGTAAATGTAAAATATATTAACGGCCAGTCCCACTTTTTGAGTATAACACTGAAAATGACATTTTCAACTTAATTTTTTTCTTAAATCTTTTTTTTGTCTTCTTTTTTTTAAGTAGACCCATAGCAGATTATTGTAGAAGTTAAAAAAGTTAGTATGAAAAAACTCAAAAATTTGAACAAGTTGTGGTCCAAATTTGAGGTTAATATCTTAAAATTAGTTTTCAGTAAGTTTTTATTTGGGCACAGTTTTCCTCTATGACATTCAGTCTCCATTGGTGACTAAGTGCCCACATTTCCAAGTATGGTTTGACTGAGACATATTTCCATCCTTTTTTCATATTTGGTATATTCAAAAGCTGTATGGGCAGTGTGGCAATGTTTTAGTAATTAGTATAATTTAAATTCAGCCTCTAACAACACAAAGACATACGGATGAAACTTTAGCATGCTTTATAGTTTGCACTGAATTCGCAGCGCAAGCAGAGTAATGATTGACCGAGGTGGAGCCGGAGAGATGATGCCCAGTTAAACCAGAAGGATGATGGTCCATGGTGGAGCCAAGTGGTTGATGGGCCGAGAGGGAGTGAGGGGTTTGGAGGGTAGAGGCAAAGCTAACGGGTCACATCTCCAGGGCAGAGCTGGGGACTGGGAGCCCCAAGGCAGATCAGGGCTGCATGGAAGGGCTGATAGTGGAGATGAGGGGCTGGTGCGAATATGATAAGGGGTGCACAATATCAAAGAGGTGCTGAGTGAGGAGACAGCCTCCATGTAAGGTAGGAGCAGTGGCGACAAAGACAACTCAGTGCTGGACAGAGATGTTGACCAAGAAGACTCTGTGATGGCTGGGATTAGCAGAGTTGGGGAAAGTTACTTTTAAAAGTAATGCATTACAACAGTGGTTCCCAATCCTGGTCCTGGAGAACCCCCAACACTGCACATTTTAGATGTCTCCCTATTCAAACACACCTGATTCAACTCATCAGTTCATTAGTGAAGACTCAAAGACCTCAAATGTGTGTGTCAGATAAAGGGGGGTGAAAATAAGTGTGTGTGTCAGATAAGAGAGACACCAAAAACGTGCAGTGTTGGGGTTTCTCCAGGACCAGGATTGGGAACCACTGCATTACAATATTGCATTACTCAATAAAAATGTAACTAATTGGATTACGTTACTTTTGCATTACTTTTTCTCATCTTGGCTGGGCTCGCTTGTTTGTTTTTAATATAAAAAGTTATATTTTTGGCAAACGTATAAGCCCTTTCACGACAAACATAAAATGAATAAGCCTCAGACTTGTCTGAAAAGTAGAGGGTTTGCTTAAACCTTTCAATTGTGCATTCTGGATTACATGAAGAAAAGAATGCAGGAAAACAAAGTTCAACACTCTTCAGCAATTAAAGGGGCCATTGGGTGCCCATTTTTCACAAGCTGAAATTATTCTTTAGGGTCTAATTTGAAAAGTCTATAACATACTTTGATTAAAACTTTAATTAAAACTTTAGCTGCGGAACTTGCTAACTAGCACATTATTAGGAAAGGTGATTTACAAAGATTTGTAAAAAAAAAAAAAAAAAAAAAAAAAACACCTTCACTTCTTGTAGAGATAAAGCTGTATCACAAATGATTTGTGTGAACATTGACGCATTTAGGTAGATCGGGGCGCATTCCCTTCAAAAACAAATGTAATCTACTGCGTCTTCAGCAGCTCAGATGTCAGGAGTAAATGATGACTGCTATGTTCATTATTACATCCAACAACAAAACACATCAATCACTTAGGAGTATTCTTGTCTACATCTGCTCTGGCGGTGAAACAGTGGTGGACTGATGACAGCTCACTCTGGGCATTAGTATCCAGCTGCAGACCCGCAGCACCAGCAGTTTCAGAACCGCAGTTTCAGAACCGCAGTCACAGAACCAGAAGTGAGGGACAGAGTTATTGACAACGAGAGAGCACGGTGAGTAGTCTGTAATGTTTTTGCTATCATATATTTAATAATTATCGTATATATTACGTTAACCATTTATCTGCTAAGTACTAAATGTGTGCTTTTTATCTTATATTGAAGCTTGAATTTGTTGTCATACTTTATAGTATAATATAACTTTTTTATGTGGAAGTTTCGATTAATTTCCACATGCATGCTGAAAACGGGCCTTGCGGTGAAGTTTTGAAGACGTTTATTATTATTAATAAAAATAAATAGTTTGCTTTCATTTCCTCTGTTATATGCATTGTTTGTGTGTTAATATTACATTATAATTTAGTTATTTTAATCTCGTTTATCATCATTGAGATAATTGTGTGTGGCTTCATCTCTTGTAGAGACATATAAGGATTCAGAGAGGTGAACAAACAACAAGTGTTACAGCAATTAACAGCAATCTTCTGCTTGGCCAGCATGTTTAAGCCAGCCAAACTGATCAA